>NW_027098439.1:0-80000 GCF_019320115.1 Miscanthus floridulus | reverse complement strand
AACAATTTTGGTACTTCTCCATCTCTTTTTCTTCCTCACTCCCTAAACTAAAGAGCCAAGATATGAAAGTGGGGCTCCTCCTCTTCTTTCTACATTGTGTATCTTGTGTTGATGATTCATATGAGGAGGGGAGAGGTGTAACACCCCTGGTGTTACGAGATTGTTTAGCACTGCGATTTAGGCCTAAGAAAAATTTCTGAAACGAATTTCTCGGGTTGTTAATTTAAACCGTACTTGAGGCGATAAGCGAATCTTGTGTGATTTAGTTTCACGGACTCGAATCAACGCCCAAGTTAAATTACTCAGTGCGTAAAGATATTTAGGAATGTTAAACGACGATGCTAGCGGATGGTTTGTCTTGTTAGATTAAGTATAAAAAGCAACTTGTATAAATAAAATAAAATCCATTAATAAGTAGAACAATATACATATATAGTGTTTGAATCAAATTTAAATTCGAGCTTTGCTGAAATTTTCCTGTGCCTAGACGTTACAGTTTGTTTAAATTATTAAACCGTTATATATATATATATATATATATATATATATATATATATATATATATATATATATATATATATATATATATATATATATATATATATAAAGAGAGAGAGAGAGAGAGGTATATATATATAGGTATATATAAGCTACATAAAGCAAAGTGCCAGAACGAGCTCCTTTATGATCAAACATGCGGTTGCCTACTCTCCTCTGCTTGCCACTATTCACGGTCATAATGTCAGCCCCGCCCATGTGTCTCTGTCTACCGTGTCTCTATCTGTCTTTGTCGTCGCTATGCCACTGTTTTCTCTACCGGACGAGCCGGCCGGTTACCTCCGAGCTGCTGTTGTCTCTGGCCCCTGCTTGGCCACTGACACGTTCTGAAGCACTAGTATATTGATGAAGCAAGAGCCACTGTAAGCTTACAAGTTACGTGAAGCAAGCATAAATGCAGCAGCAGTAATACGTGTACTCCTACTCGCTAAGCAGCCGCAACCGATGGGACGAGTTTGTGTCATCACTCGCTAAGCCATCCTGCTCCGTGCTCATTTATTTCTCTCCAATCAAGTTCGTTGTTCTTGCCGTGAAGCCGAGCATCGTTGCGGTATCGCCCAGTCCTTCGCCGACCGGACCATGTGCTCAGGCATGTTCGCTTAGGCACGCCACCGCTAGCCGCGTGGTGCCGTCCTTTCCCTGCCCCCACGTCGTGTCTATGAAGTGGTGCCCTCTCGCCCGCACACAAGAGCACCGAGTCACAATTCTTGTTTTTCCTTGCTGCTCCTCGCGTTGCTTGCGCGCGTCTTGCACATCGGCGCGGCCACGTCCCTGCTGCCCGTGCCATCAGCACCTTGCCTCCACCTGCGCCGTCATCTCCTCACGTGCACGCACGAACACGCGGTCTCGCGCTGGACCACAGCCAGCTTGCTATCTCGCTCGTCTTCCTTCTCTGCTTGCCTCTTGTGCCGGTGCTCACGACTCCTTGCGGCTACCTCGCGTAGGCACACGCCGGGACTGCACCGCCGTCGCCCAGCCACAGCCACGCTAGCGCACCGCCCGCGTCCTTGTCCTGCTTGCCTTCCCCTCTGTGATGCCCCGCAGTCGCAGCGCCGCGCTCTCGCGTCTCCACCTCCGTGCCGCGCTCCAAAGCGCCCCACTGCCTCTTCTGCGGCCCACGCTGGTCCAGCGATGCCCGCCGTGGCCGCGCCCTCGCAGCCACCATGCCACCTGGTGCCGGAGGTTGCCTCGCCGGCCACCGCATCTCTGCCGATCTCATGTGCCGCTGTCACCGGTCCCTCCCTCGGCTGGCCTTGCCGAGTCCTGTGCGTGCCCGTGCCGCAGCACCTCATGCCCCGTGCTGGTCCACCGCCCTACAGCACGCGCCTCGGCCGCGCTGGGTTCTCGATGGCCATGACTCCACGCCACTGGGTGCGCCCGCGCTTGATCCATCCGCGTTGTTGCC
Organism: Miscanthus floridulus; assembly: GCF_019320115.1. Taxonomy (NCBI): domain Eukaryota; kingdom Viridiplantae; phylum Streptophyta; class Magnoliopsida; order Poales; family Poaceae; genus Miscanthus; species Miscanthus floridulus. The sequence goes on along the minus strand of NW_027098439.1, from coordinate 78,037 downwards.
ACCATCAACCGATGCCCTATGCCGTGCTCTGCTTTGAAAAGGTAGAAAAGGGTGAGAATCCAAGGCAAAAAATTATACAAGGTTCTTACTACGAATATGTGACCTATAGGAATAGTGCTAATTGTACTGCATGGTGATTTGAGGAAAACTCGGGGGTCTTAACGCAAAAAGACTGCCACTGCCCGGTCCTGGCCATGTGGGCCGGTTTGCTGGGCTACGGCCTGCCTGGCTTTGGGCCATCCGTGCCTTTGTTGCTGGCCGCCTAGGCCATTCATGGCTACATGGGCCACGGGCCACGCGCCAGCCAGGGCCTCTAGCCGGCATGATGAGGACATCACTCCTTTGGATGTACCAGCTGATCCTCCAACCGTCATGCAAGGTCCAATGACCCGGGCTCGAATGCGTCAACTCAATTTACAGGTGAGCTCCTTCTTAAGCGATCATTTTCATACATTTGAGAATAGACTACTACCTAATGATGTTATCTTGCTTAGAAACATTGGAGAGGGTCAAGAGGGACTAAGAGGATGTGGAGGAGGTGATGATGACCAGCAAGGACGTCCAACACAAGCCGGAGGCCCAGTCCAACACGAATTCGAGTCTGCCTCGGCCTCTAGGACCAGTCTGCCTTAAACTGGTCACCCAGGACGCATCCGGACTCCGTTTTCGATGATCCACATATGGATGGAAAGCTAATTTGATAAGGAAGCCAATCCATATAGTTTCACATCAAAAGCTATTCGGAATCAACAGGAATCGTCGAAACAAGTCAGCGTCCAGAATCTGCCAGGGTGCTGTAACACCGTCTTTTGGTCCGTTGGACCATGTATCGAGTATGGGCCCATTAGGGGCGCGTCCAGGGGTCTTGCACGACCTTAGAGTCTTCATAAACAGCCGCCGCCCCTCCATTAGGGTTTGGGTTTTGCTTAGATTATTCTATTAAGAAACAGTTTCGCCGTTCTTCGGTTTGTGAGACCCAAACTCGTGAGATTAATCATTCATCTGTAATTTGGTTGCTTTCTTTCTCGTTCTTGCTTGTGTTCTTCGTTGCGCAGGCAGGGATTAGCCTTCTTGGCGAGGTCAACCTGGTCCATGACTTGGTTGATAACCAGAGGAGCTGTGGTGCTAAGATTGTAGGGTTCGATCTTTCGATCTGAAGCCGGATCGGTGTGTCATTCTCTGCCACAACGATAGTTACCATCACCTGACGGAAGATCGGGATCCCCGTCTCCATTAAGTGGTAATCAGAGCTAAGGTATACCGTCAGGTTCACTTTTATTCCCTAGTTTGAGTGTTTCGTATTCGTCCCATAGTCCAGTGCCATACTCGTTTTTCCTATCCTAGAACCTTCCGCACCATAGCCTTTGCATATTTCAGTTTCAGAGTCTGTCGTGTTGAGTTTGTGTCCTGGTCGAGGTCTTGTTGCTGGTTAGGTCATGTTAGAGTCCAGTTCGTATGTTTTCCCCCATCGTTTCCATCAAATCTTGGCTGTTGTGACCAATTTTGCACACATTGTTCCTGTTTTGTCCTCTAATTCAGAGCCAATTCTTAAAACTGGTCCAGTTTTCGCATACGAACTCCGTTTTCGATGTTCCATATATGCAAATCGATCAAAAAAAATTTGGATCCGTCCATCCCTCGCGTTGTTGGGGTTTGGAATTTTTAGATTGGCCAAAAAGTGGTCACAAGATCCTCGTTTCGTGGTCACAAGGTTTTTGTCGATTTTCATCCAGTTTTCTGAAAATTGCACAGGCCACGTCTTACACTTGTTTGAGCTTATATTTTTTGTGGTTACTGCTTTTGTGCTCCTAAGTAAAGAAAAAATATCAAAAAATAAAATAAAAAGTCGAAATTTCCCAAAAAAACAACAACAGCCCAAAAAATAGAAAAAAGAGAGGGGCAAAAGAGGAACAATATCTAGAGGAGCACATAGAGAAGCCCAAAGTGAGCTATGTTTGCGTGTGCTGTCTGGTTCCTTGTTTGTGTTGCTATTTTCCATCCACCATACTTGTTTTTCTCATATCTATCACTTTGCTATCCACCATACTTTTGTCACAATCTGGTACTTGCAACACTTTAGACCAGCAACGAGAACAAATACTTTGGACTATAATTCAGCATTACTTTCTGTTACTGACTTATGTGCTAGATATACATATTACTCTTTGTTTGCCTTCTAAGCTCCACAAATTCTTCAAATCAGTACAGACAAAGGGCCTTGCAATCTCGGTACCACTACCTCACAGGTATCACGAACTAGCCACCGGTTGTACCGCCCACTGCTTACGTTGGTAAGAACTTGGTAAGAGCTTGGTAAGACGCTTCCACTTGCTGTGAAAAGTGACACCACTACAACCACGTAGTCATTTTGGTAGGGATAACTTTCACCTGTTTGTTCCTGTTTTTGTGTTTTCAATGGCAGGAGGTGAACAGACTGTAGATAACAATCCTAAGGGTTTTAGCGAGTGTGTCAGCCAAGAGCAACTACAAGCTGTTGTAGAGGATGCCAAAAAAAGGATGAATGAGGCCGTCAGGAAGGCCATCACTGATGCACTCATTGAACTCAACATTGGCAATAGCATGGAGAGATTGGACAAGCGAATTTCCATGCTAACCGACAAGGTTACTGAGTTGGAAACCTTTGTGGCGGGCAACAACGACGTTTCCGGCAGCAACACCGATGGTCAAGACACGGTGCATGATGCCGCTAGAAACATAGGTCGAGCAGCTATCTGACAAGAGAGATTACGGCAACATCTTCGCCGCAACACGATAGGTATGGGTGGTGTCCACCACCACCATCAAGGTAATAATCACCGTGTGCCCAATGATCCTTATGCTAAGATTAAGTTCACAATATCATCTTTTTCGGGTCATTATGATGCTGAGGGATATCTTAATTGGGAGATGACGGTAGAACAAAAGTTTAGTGCCCACCTTGTACCTGAGCAGCATAGAGTTAGACAAGCTACTAGTGAGTTTAAGGATTTTGCCATTATTTGGTGGAATGGGCTAGCTGCACAGGATGCTTTACCTGGTATATGGGAAGAACTTAAGGTAGCTATGCGTGATCGTTTTGTTCCTCCTTCTTATCATAGAGACTTGCGTAAGAAATTGATGCATTTAGAACAAGGAGATAAATCTGTACAGGATTACTATAGTGAGCTCCAAAAGGGATTGATGCGCTATAGTGTTGTAGAGGGAAACGAAGATGCCATTTGTCGTTTTTATTTTGGTTTGAGGCGTGACATTCAGGACATTGTTGATTATAAAGAATTTAACACTGTCAACCAGTTGTTTCAGTTTGCTATGCTTGCAGAAAAGGAATTGCATGGATGTGAACAGTAGGGCAAGAGCAAGGTCAGCACCAGCACATACACGCCATGCTCGGCACCATCTTCGGGGCTGACCAAGCCAACCACTTTTCGGACGCCTCTACTAGCGAGCAAGCGACCAACAGCCTCTGGAGTTTCTGCTACGCCTAAGACACCTCCCGCACGACCTTCAGATTTAGGTAAAAGTTCTTTGCAAGTGCCTACCAAGAGTTCCTCATCCGTTGCATCGACGGGGCGCACTTCAGGGATTCAGTGCCACCGCTGCCATGGCATTGGCCATGTGCAGAAGGACTGCCCAAGTCAGCGGGCATATATTGCTACAGAAGATGGTTACATCAGCACCTCTGACATTGAGGATGAAGAAGACCAAGATGTAGATGAGGAGGACGGCGAAGTCCTTGGTGATGAGGCCACGACGTCCTATAGGAGCATTATTGTACAGTGGGTGCTCAGCTCACGAGTCCAGCAACCTGAGAAGCTACAACGCCATAACTTGTTCCAGATTTTCTTCGTCATCAGCGATCGTCGAGCACGTGTCATTATTGATGGAGGTAGCTGCAACAATTTAGTGAGTTCTGATTTGGTCAAGAAGCTTAGCTTGACCACACACCCACACCCACATCCATATCATATTCAGTGGCTAAATGATTCTGGTAAAGCAAAGGTAACACAAACTTGTAGAGTTTCATTTTCCATTGGTTCTTATGCTGATTCTGTTGATTGTGATGTGGTACCTATGCAAGCTTGTTCACTTTTATTGGGTCATCCTTAGGAACATGATAATGATGCTACACATCATGGTAGGAGTAATAAATACACTTTTGTGCATAAAGGAAAGAAAATTACTTTGGTACCTTTGACCCCTGCTCAAATTGTACAAGCTGATAGAGAACGCACTGCTAGTTTGAATGATGTTCAATCTGAAAATCAGCAAGTTGCTAATTCTATTTTCCCACCTAAAAGGATAAGTCTACATCTATTTCTAAGGCTGAGGGGATTAAATTGAAGGGTGGTGTTATGCTTGCAACAAAATGTGACTTTGCTGAAATTTCTGATGATGATATTTGCTATGCTTTGGTATGCAAACGAGCTATGTTTTCACTTGATGATATTGTTAGCTTGGTACCTCCTGCTATCACTAACCTTTTGCAGGAGTATAAGGACATTTTTCTAGCTGAGATACCCCCGGGGCTGCCACCTATGAGAGGGATAGAGCATCAAATCGATTTGATTCCGGGAGTGACCTTGCCCAACCGAGCTGCATATCGAACCAATCCTGAGGAGACTAAGGAAATTCAGCGGCAAGTCCAAGACCTTTTGGACCGCGGGAATGTACATGAAAGCCTTAGTCCTTGTGCCGTTCCTGTACTTTTGGTTCCTAAGAAAGATGGAAGTTGGCGTATGTGTGTTGATTGTAGAGCCACTAATAATATTACTATTCGGTATCGTCATCCTATTCCTAGGCTAGACGACATGCTTGATGAGTTGTGTGGTTCTATAATTTTCACTAAGATTGACTTGCGAAGTGGCTACCACTAGATTAGAATGAAACTTGGAGATGAATGGAAAACTGCATTTAAAACCAAATTCAGGTTGTATGAGTGGTTAGTTATGCCATTTGGTCTGACAAATGCACCTAGCACTTTCATGCGCTTAATGAATGAGGTTTTAAGAGTTTTTATTGGTTATTTTGTGGTAGTTTACTTTGATGATATATTGATTTACAGCAAGTCTTTTGATGAACATATGGATCACTTACGTGATGTTTTTAATGCCTTACGTGATGCACGTTTATTTGGTAACCTTGAGAAGTGCATCTTTTGCACGGATCAAGTTTCTTTTCTTGGCTATGTTGTAACTCCACAGGGAATTGAGGTGGACGAGATGAAAATTAAAGCCATAAAGAGCTGGCCGGTTCCCTAAACCGTCACACAGGTGAGGAGTTTTCATGGTCTTGCAGGATTCTACCACCGCTTCGTCAAAGATTTCAGCACCATTGCTGCCCCATTGCATGAGTTGACGAAGAAAGGAGTGGTGTTTCATTGGGGAGAGGCACATGAGGAGTCCTTTGACACTTTGAAGGACAAGCTTACACACGCACCATTGTTGCAACTTCTAAATTTTGGTAAGACTTTTGAGCTAGAATGTGATGCTAGTGGACTTGGCATTGGTGGTGTTTTGATGCAAGATGGTAAACCTGTTGCTTACTTTAGTGAAAAATTACATGGTCCTGTTCTTAATTATTCCACGTATGATAAAGAATTGTATGCACTTGTCCGTTCTTTAGAGACGTGGCGTCATTATTTGTGGCCTAAAGAATTTGTTATTCATTCTGATCATGAATCGCTTAAGTATCTTCGCTCTCAAAATAATCTGAATCGTAGGCATGCTAAATGGGTTGAATTTATTGAGTCTTTTCCTTGTATTATCAAACACAAGAAAGGGAAGGATAATGTGATTGCTGATGCTTTGTCTAGAAGATATACATTGTTGTCTCAACTTGATTGCCGGATTTTTGGTCTTCAATCCATTAAAGAACAATATGCGCTTGATCCTGATTTTAAGGATGTGTTGCTTAATTGTAGAGAGGGACGCACATGGAATAAGTTTATGATCAGCGATGGGTTTTTGTTTAGAGCTAACCGCCTATGCATTCCAATTGGTTCTGTTCGTCTTTTGTTGTTGCAGGAGGCACATGGAGGTGGATTGATGGGACATTTTGGTGCCAAGAAGATAGAGGAGGTGCTGTCCACACACTTCTTTTGGCCTAGGATGAGGCATGATGTGGAGCGGTATATGGCTCGGTGTGCCACATGTCAAAAAGCTAAGTCGCGATTGAACCCACATGGTTTGTATATGCCTCTTCCTGTTCCTTCTACTCCTTGGGCAGATATATCTATGGATTTTGTGTTGGGATTGCCAAGGACTAAGAGGGGGAGGGATAGTATTTTTGTGATGGTTGATCGTTTTTCTAAGATGGCACATTTTATTCCTTGTCATAAGAGCGACGATGTTGTTCATATTGCTGACCTTTTCTTTCAAGAAATTGTTCACTTGCATGGTATGCCTTCTACTATTGTTTCAGATCATGATATAAAATTCTTAAGTCATTTTTGGCGCACATTGTGGAATAAATTGGGGACCAAGCTGCTGTTTTCTACAACATGTCATCCCCAAACTGATGGGCAAACTGAGGTTGTGAATTGAACATTGTCCACCATGTTGAGAGCCATTTTGAAGCGCAATTTGAAGATGTGGGAAGAGTATTTGCCGCATGTGGAGTTTGCATATAACAGGGCAGAACATTCCACCACCAAGGTAAGTCCTTTTCAGGTAGTGTATGGTTTTAACCCCCGTGCTCCTATTGATCTTTTGCCTTTATCTACTACTGAGAGAATACATAGTGATGCTAGAGAGCATGCTGATTTTATTCGTAAGTTGCATGAAATAACTAAAGCAAATATTGAAAGCATGAATGAAAAGTATAGAATTGCTGGTAGTAAAGGTAGAAAAGAGATTAAACTTGAACCGGGTGATTTGGTTTGGTTACATTTAAGAAAAGATAGATTTCCTGAGCTACGTAAGTCTAAATTAATGCCAATAGCAGCTGGTCCTTATAAGATTATTGAGAAAATAAATGATAATGCATACAAACTTGAGTTGCCACCCGAGTTCGAGGTTAGTCCCACATTTAACATTGCAGATTTGAAACCTTATTTGGGAGAAGAAGATGAGCTTGAGTCGAGGATGACTCCAATTCAAGAGGGGGAGGATGATGAGGACATCACTCCTTTGGATGTACCAGCTGATCCTCCAACCGTCATACAAGGTCCAATGACCCGGGCTCGAATGCGTCAACTCAATTTACAGGTGAGCTCGTTCTTAAGCGATCCTTTTCAAACTTTTGAGAATAGACTACTACCTAATGATGTTATCTTGCTTAGGAACATTGGAGAGGGTCAAGAGGGACTAAGAGGACGTGGAGGAGGTGATGATGACAAGCAAGGACGTCCAACATAAGCCGAAGGCCCAGTCCAACACGAATTCGAGTCTGCCTCGACCTCCAGGACTAGTCTGCCTTAAACTGGTCGCCTAGGACGCATCCGGACTCCATTTTCGATGATCCACATATGGATGCAAAGCTAATTTCATAAGGAAGCCAATCCAAGTGGTTTCACATCAAAATCTATTTGGAATCAATAGGAATCGTCAAAACAAGTCAGCATCCAGAATCTGCCAGGGTGCTACGACATCGTCTTTTGGTCCGTTGGACCATGTATCGAGTTTGGGCCCATTAGGGGTGCATCTAGGGGTCTTGCACGACCCTAGAGTCTTCATAAATAGCCACCACCCCTCCATTAGGGTTTGGGTTTTGCTTAGATTATTCTGTCAAGAAACAGTTTCGCCGTTCTTCGGTTTGTGAGACCCCAACTCGTGAGATTAATCATTCATCTACAATTTGGTTGCTTTCTTTCTTGTTCTTGTTTGTGTTCTTCGTTGCGCAGGCAGGGATTAGCCTTCTTGGCGAGGTCAACCTGGTCTGTGACTTGGTTGATAACCAGAGGAGCTGTGGTGCTAAGATTGCAGGGTTCGATCTTTCGATCTGAAGCCGGATCGGTGTGTCATTCTCCACCACAACGATAGTTACCATCACCTAACGAAAGATCAGGATCCCCGTCTCCATTACGGCATGCTCCCTGCGCTAGGCTGGCCTGCTCGCCTCTGCGCCTGGGCCGCTTGCACCACATGCCGCGCCCCGCCTGAGCCGGCCTGCTCCCTGGCTAGGCCACGCCTGGTCGGTGGGCCACGCCGCGTTACCGGGGCCGTGAGTCTGCTGGGCCGCGTCTGGTTGCAGGCCGCGCGCACGTCTGCTGGGCCAGTTAGTGCCGCCGGCCCTCTGCCATTTTTATGGTATTTTCTAATTGAATGCTAAATCAGATTTGTAAAATCAACATAAAATTGTGTAGATGTCCAAAAATAGTGAAACCAGTTTTGTTGAGTTCCTAAAATCATGATCTACCTACTAGTGTATTTTTTTCATATAGTTTGATAATATTCATGGAAGCTATATAGTTAATTTAAGGTACTTAATATTGTAAAATATAAACTTGTAGGAGTTTTCATGATAAATTGGTAATATTGTTGAATCTAAAATTTGTACAGTAGACTCCTAGCAATATTAGGTACTCACTATAATTTTTGTAGCTCTAGAATAATTAGTTTGCTAAATAGATAATGATGTCTTATTTCAAATAATGATTAAATCGATAGAATAAAATAAAGAAACACCTTGGTTTATATAACTAAAATTATTGTTGGGAAATAACGCCTTATCCGACAACGTGTATATGTAGCCTAAGTACGGTCGTCGTTAAAACTAGCCCGTTAACTCGAGAGGCGTACGTCGTATTTTACAAGTCACGATTGCAGTTGATTAATTACATCTTTGTATTACATCGCATGCATATCATATAGGTACGATGATGGATCAACTGATCGATCGAAGGATGATTGGGAATCCGAAGATGGTGTAATGGTATTCTCTCCAGGAGATGATGCAATGGGCTTTCTATTCAGTTGATGGTGGATGATCTGAAGATGCAGATACTAACTTTTAATATATATCTTACCCAGGCAAGCCCCGGTGCATAACCCCCTATTTTCTGCAGTTTAAATTATATTTGTGCATTAAGTTTGAAAGAGTTGAATGAAACCCACTTGCATATATATATATATATATATATATATATATATATATATATATATATATATATATATATATATATATATATATATATATATATATATAACCCCTATGAGTCTTACTAGTATTACATGATCATGTAGAATGCCATGCTACAGGATTTCGGTAGAAGTCGAGTGATTGCATGTTACTCGCGAGAGATAGGAAATATATTACTGTATTACTATCACTTGGAAAATATAAGTGGTGAAAAGGAAAAATGGTGACCGGGCAAGGATATGGTTTGGGTATTGGTGAGTGTAAGAGGTTGTGTCGCCGTGGATGCGGGGCATGGCTTGGTTACACTGTTTTCGCTGTCCGTGTCAGTTAAGGACCGGTCGTTGCATAAGCCATCGAGGCAAGTCATAGACTTATTATCCCGAGCACATACTTGGGTATGGGCGCTTAGAAGACTTGTTGCTCTCTTGTCATGGATCCAGCTCTTTTCGGACCGACTGTCAGGATTTTATTTTGGTGGAGGAGGTCCTTGTACCGCACTGAGTCCAGGACTCAGGGGTGGGGGCTTGGAGTCCTAGTTTGGACGGAGACCTGGACACCCGGAACATGAGAGTGATGGGTTGGTCCTGCTTGTGCCTTGGGTACAAGCGGGGCGTGTGTTTTCGGGGTACCCAGCTAGGGGCATTGATTCACGAATCGCTGGGCGATCTGGTATGGCTTGTTTCATGTCTAGCACTGTAGTAAGAATTGGAAGATAAAAGATAGAAAGAAAAGGAACTCTGATTGCTTACCACCTGCTTGAAAGTAGTATAGGTGCTTACATAGAATGGTTAGTTAATGAACCAATACACTGCTAATAAAAATCAAATATAAGGACGCACACTTAGTAATGCCTCCTGCAGATGCAATGAACCCATAAGCCAGATAGCCTTGCATATCCTTGGAGTCTTTTCTTTTCTTCTGTCGGGTAAGTCTTGCTGAGTACAATTGAGTACTCAGCGTTTTATTCCCCCTGTTGCAGGTGACAGGTGGATGCTAGAGCTAACCCTTGTGTGTGGATACCTCCTGGTGGGCTCAACGAGGATTCCTTTACGCTGCGATCGTAGTTGTTATTTATAACTCTCACCAAATGCTTTTACAAATGAAAGTTTCATAATCTGTTGTCATAGTTTATATATCAATACTTCATCATGCCATGATTAGATATTCATTTCTGCTATAATTCTGATAACATGTTTATATTCCATTGTTACATTAAATTGTTCATAACTCTGATAATATGATTACATTCCATTGTTACACTAATAAATATTACACTCTGATGTTGTACTACAAGTGATGTAAGAAATGGTTAAGAATGATGTAAGCTTTATTCTCTCATTTGTGATCCTGATGGTAAAAATATGGATTTTCGGGTTCTCCCCTAGGGTGTGCTCGACGGAACCGAGTAATTTGGTGTCCTCCCTTGGGTGCTTAGTGTCTAATGGATGATAAGCACACCTAGGAGGCATTAGATTAGGCAGTTCTGCCACAAGAGGTCCTCCTTTTATAGGTGGAGAGGAGGGGTGTATTCCTTGGATCTCCTCAAAAGGAAGGAGCAAACTGCCCTCAGCATTTAATTTGCCACCATCCCCACCTGAACTGTCCTTGGAGAGGCGGTATGAACTGACCTGGCAAGGTTGGGCTCAAGGCAGGCCGCTAGGGGTGCGCCAGCACCATGGGTGCAGCCACACCCGAGGTGGGCCACCTTGAGTCCTACTTTGTTGGGTTGACTCCTATGATCTCCTGGACTTGGCCAATGGTGGTGTTGCGTAGAGTTGAGTTGGTTTGGTTGGATTTTGGGCTTGTCCTCCACCTATTCTTGGCCCTGATTGGCTTGGTTGTGGGCCTCCTTCCCCTTTGACTCATGTCAGGTATTTATATTGTTGTATTTCTTGTTTACTTTAGGTATATTTCTTGTGTAATTCTGACATGTCCTCCTATAAAAGATCAAACACCAAAAAATATGGAATTGATTAGTTATAAGCCCTAATTCTAAGTTTGGTGTCCGTATTGGTTTATTTTATGTGATAGTTGGTGGTTAAAAGTGTGAGTTAAGGACCGCCAACAAACTCCCCCACACTTAGCCCTTTGCTCGTCCTCGAGTAAAGCTTAGGGATAAAAGTAATCACGAGCATAACATCCCAAGATATACAACTATACATGAAGGTTATTCCAACACATTCTTTACACAAGTGGGATATGTGGAGTTAGCTAACATGTTTCATTGGGTTATTGAAAAGTGGAATAGTTCTCGAAACAAAGTCATCTTCCCAATTTCACGTCTTAGCACTTGGAGTTTTGAAAGTTTTTCTTAAGAAAAGCATAACTCACTTTATACTCCTCAAATGGCACTCTCAAATCACTTAATGGTGTATAAATCCTTACCAAGGTATAGCAATGTTTTGCCTTCTTTTGTTTTCTCCTACTTCTAAAAAGGTTTATGTGGAGCTTTAGGTAGGGATAAACAATATAGTATACTTGTATTGCATATGTTGTAAAGTCAAATCGAGGATCCAAGGAGAGAAGTGCCATACTCTTAGATCAAGATGTTCATGTGTGGAAAAGGTAAACTAAAACTATACTCCTGGGGGCGCCGAACCAGTATAAATCCCGTGTCTCCATTGTGTTTGCTCTTTGCATCAAGCGAGTTCCGCTAAGAATCGAGTATCTGCCGGTAAAAAACACCGACAATATTAATGAGATATTTCATGGTTTATTTTATGTCACTCCATACTATTCATTAAATGTTACATGGTGTATTTTAATCGTTCCAATATTTATTCAGGAGCCGTTTCATCGTGTTTTTTTAGATTATTTGCATATTATCCATGAGATATGCCAAGGTGTATTTTGAATTGTTCTCGTAGCCTTCTTGGATGTTCCATGATGTGTTTTTAATTATTCTTCATATTTTTAAGAAGGCGGCACATTTTTCGGAAGCTAGAATATTGTCCTACTTAATAAAAAGACAATGTTATATTTTCATGAAAAATATTCATCAATAAAAGTCTGTCTAAATGTATTTAGCCGGAGTCTTGTATTTAAAGATTGTTTTTTTAATAATATAAACAATGATATCATTGGAATTTAATTTGGATGCTAATTTGTAAACCGTAGCTTTTTAAGTTTCAAAAAGTTGTAGCACATCTGCTGAGGTAAGCAAGACATTCAGATTGTTTCTTGGACGATCCCGTACACTGCTAGGCGCCTAGGCAGGCACGTCGGCCCGTGCGGCACCCAGACACCAAAAAACGCTGCAACACATTATTTCTCAGCCCAAACACTATGCTAGCACATGTTCCCTCATTTTGCTGGCCCAATGGCTCGTAGCCCCGTTCTCCATTTCTCACGAAGTCCCGACCAGTTTCTTTGCTTCCCACTCGGCGATTGAGAGCGATGATAGCTTGGTGTGGCGTCCATTCATCTTCAATATCTGTTAAAATCTAATACCCCGAGTTAGTGCAGCAGTACTCGGATCTTTGAAAGGATGTTGCAAGTATGACCCGAGCTTGCACCGTATCAAAAAAAAAGATTTAGTCGAATCACGTAGAAAACCCTAAATGATCGTGTTGAAGCAACCACGACAAGAGATTATAATTTTTTGAGAAGATAACACATTTTTCTGAACCTAAAATATTGTCCTGCTTTATAAAAAAGACAATGTTCTATTTTCATGAAAAGAATACTCTTCAACAAAAGTTTATCTAAATATATTTAACTGGAGTCTTGTCTTCAAGGGGTTTTTTTTTTCTACAATATACACAATGATGTCATTGGAATTTAATCGCTGATTTGTGAACCGTAGCTTTTTAAGTTCAAAGTTCTAGCACATCTGCCGAGGTAAGCAAGACATCCAAATTGTTTCTTGAAAGATCCCGTACGCTGCTAGGCAGGCACGTCGGCCCATGCGGCACCCACACACACCAGTACACCACACACCAAAAAACACTGCAACACACTATTTCCATGCCCAAACACTATGCTAGCACATGTTCCCTCGTTTTGCTGGCCCAATGGCTCGAGGCCCCGTTCTCAATTTCTCCCGAAGTCCCGATCAGTTTATTACCTAGCCTCTTGGCGATTGTGGGCGATCGTTTGGTGTGGCGTTAATTCATCTTCGACGTCGACTGTTCGTCTCGTGAATCCCAATCCACAACGTACTCCTATCAACGATACCCCGTACGTACCTCTTTAAAAAAAACTCGTGACCCACCGACTTCTCAACCACCGCTAATAGACCCTGTGCTCGTATCTTTGTAGCAAGGGGGAGTACACTATTTAATACCTTAGATTACATCAATAACATTTGTGGATACCACATGGGCGATCTACACTTCACCGAGTTGGTAATACGAGAAAGTCTAAGGCATTGATCTACTTATGTTTGCATGAACTTGAGGGTGTACTTGGACATCTAGTTTGTAATGATTTGTTTTAAATTATTATGGTTTGTATTAACTTGATGAATGGGGATGATCATTGTAATATATAAGCTCTTACTTAATTAGTTTCATTCTTATTTATGGACGACGTACAATAGTATAACATATAATGCGTATACAAAAACTATTTGAAATGAAAAAAAATTGAATGGAAAGAAACTGTAAAAGAAAAAAATGAAAATGAAACAAAAAAATACGTAGTCCTGATTGGTTATACCAACCGGGACTGGAGGTGGGCACCCTCGAGCTTAGGTTGTAACCCCTTTAGTCCCGGTTGGTATAAGAAATCGGGACAAAATGTCCACATTCAATCCCGGTTGGGCGGCCCGGGACTAAAGGACGTGCCTTTAATCCCGGAATCGTAGTTCCAATTAGAAAATTGGGACTAGAGGGTTTTTCAACCGGGACTACAACCCAGCCCTGCACTGGTGAGAGCTGGTGATAAGGGTGTAGGTATATATACTTTTTCCAAAAGCACTATTGTGTCTGCCAATAACGACTAGTTTTAGAGTGCAGGTATATACATATAGCACAACAACGACTAGTTTTAGGATGTACTCCTACATATATACCCTTCAGTTCTCTTACTTTACCAGCAGGACCAACGTCAAAAGTGACATTTTACCATCTTTCTCTCCTAATCATTTTAAAAGTAATATTGTAATTAAGACTGTGTCTATACGCCCTGTGTCGGCCACATAGAGCTCACCCTGGGCATTTGATTAACCGAAACCGATCGGTTCGGTTCTTCGGTTTCTTGACAAATTCTGTTCGTTAAGAAATAGTAACCGATCGGTTCTTTTGAAATCTGGGAACCGACCAAATTCGGTTTCAATTAATTTGGTTCGGTTCCGGTTATGACCGAACTAACCGAGGTGCTAGGAACAAAGAAAAAAAATCACAGAATCGCACATCGAGCAACACAAATCACTAATTCCAGCAGTGATGAAGAACAGAGCATCGATTTCTAGGTTACCGATCGAAAAACACGTCTCCTTGCTCGCCCGCGCCTGCAGCCCTGCGTGGTGCGCACCACCTCGCCTGCGGCCCACGCCTCGCCCTGCTCGCCGCCGCGCGACTCCTTATCTCACGTGCTGCCGTCGGATGCAGGATGAAAGAGAGGGAGGCACGGGGCCATGCCGGAGCGGCGGAGACGCCAGATCTGAGAGTTGAGAGAAGGAGGGGAAGGGAGATTGGCTGCGCCATGGCCAAGCCGCCCGAGCGCTTCGCCTCCGCGTTGGCGTGACGCGCAGCCAAGGAGCACCGCCTCTGCGTGATGCGCCGTCGCCATGGCTAGCCTTTGCGCCTTCGTAGGCAGGGGAGGGGAGTGGGGAGCAGCGGCGGCGGGATTGGGAGTGGGGACTGGGGAGGGATTAGGTCATTAGGATTTAGGGGCAGGCGGGGCAGCGACCAGTGAGGAGGGGATTAGTTCGGTTATTTCGGGTATTTCGGTTAACCGAGCACTAGAACCGAAATAACCGTAGTAATTTCGGTTCTTCAGAACCTGGAACCGAATCTGGGACCGAATATTTCAGTTTCGGTTACTTCGGTTTTGGTTTCGGTTATTTCGGTTCGGTTCTCGGTTATTTTTGCCTAGATTGACATGGAGAATTTCTTTTTCTATTCATCAGGATCTTGACATTATTTTATATGTCTTGTAGCAAAATTTTCCTTTATAAATAGTTGTGAATGTGCTTCTGTTATTTTTTTCTAATTGCACGATCGATGTTTGTTCTTATTTTTTTCTAGTATAAAACATACTTATGTGTTACAACATGTCACTTGAAGCTAGCTATCGTTTTTGGATTTAATTAGAATTAGTCCAGCCTTGTTTTAATTAAGTCAATTAAATCTCAAGGCTCATAATAAATTCTAGATGCTATAAAAGGATTAATTCTATGTGGGAAATTGATTGGACATTGATTCAAGTCAAATGAGTGGCTATTATGTGTACCCATCTAAAGTTGAGAAAGGTAAAGATAGTGCTCACTACCGAGCGTCCGGCCGCCCCCGTCCGGACGGGACGGACCCACCTAGCCCCGCGCCTCGCGCGCCCTGCATCTCATGCCTTACATGACCCGTAGCCCCATGCCTCGTGCGCCTCACCCGTGCCTCGTGCCTCATGCCCCCACCTGTGCCTCACGCCTCGCGCCACACCTCATGCCTCCCGCCTGAAATCTCGCTGCGCACAACCGAGGTCTATGGACCATGGGCGACCTCCGCGCTGTGGCATCGAGCTCCGTGCTAGCGTCCAACTCCGCGTCAACGAGCGTCCATTGGGAGGCAGTAAGTAAATGAGCACATGTTGCAACCGTATGTTTCATGCGTTTCAGATGTATGTTGCATATGTTTCATCTAGGTGTTGCAAAAGTAGATATGATGTTACATAGCTGCAATAACTATACACGTATGTTGCAAGTGTATGTTTCAAATGTTTTAGCTGTTTCAAACATATGTTGCAAGTGTTTTATCTAAATATTGCATATGTTGCAAGTGTATGTTTGAAATGTTTTAGCTGTTTCAGATGTATGTTGCAAGTGTTTTATCTGGATATTGCATATGTTGTAGTGCCCATACACATATGTTGCAAGCGTATGTTGTAAATGTTTCGCCTGTTTCGGACGTATGTTGCAGCAAATGCTTTATGTTGCAAGTGTTCCATGAGCAGGTGCGGCAAAGGGCGCAAGCGAAGGTGACCCCTCGGGCGCAGGCGGTCCCCGTGTACGCGTGGTAAGCGAAGCAGGCGTGGTAGCATGCGCGGAGCACAAAGCTGTATCCATAGGTATAGCAGCATGCGCAGAGCACACGAAGCTGCATCCATGGGCGAGCAGTAAGCGCGAAGCACGAGGCAAAGCGGAGCACGATGTTGCATCTATGGCCAGGAAGCAGACGTGGAGCACGAGGCTAAGTAGAGCACGAAACTGCATCTATAGACGTCTTGAGGTTATCGTTATTGAAAACGAGCGGGCAGCAGTTGCGGGTGTCCAGACTGGCGCTCGTCTCTCCGAAAGGTAAAAGGCAAGTCACACGTACACGTACACGTACACGTACGCATATGCGCTCACCGAGCTATGACACGCACGGGCTTAGGCTTGGCCGGCTAGGCCTCAACATAACTGGCGCATGTGATGCCAATAAAAACTTTGCAGCTTCCAACTATAACGGGTGATGTGTCAGCGAAGGATACAATCTACTACTACCTCTGGCTCTTCTGCTAGGACCTAGACCTCAAACTTCTGCCATTGTTCTATGTTTGCTATCGGTGAAAGTGAGCAGAGTGGGAGACACAATGGACCAATGCTAGATCCTGGGCCTCGAACTCCTACTGTGGGTTTACATTTGCCATCGGTGAAAACTAGAACGGTAGAAACGAGAATGACGAAAGCGAAATTACCGTAAGTATATATTGTTATAGTAATTTATAGCGAAATTGCATCAAGTGACAACAATTAAAGTATTGCTGCAAAGTTTCAAGTTTTCAACACTTAAATAAAATAACTACCTCGTGGAACTACACGCGGATGCAGACTTGATTGGGACTAATCAAATCGAGAACGTAATAGGACTCCAATTGGTCTGCAGTGCTCGTTTAGCGATCGAAAATATTACTAGAGAGCACTCTACAATCATATAGTACCAAAAAAATTGATAATTAAATTCTACAGCCTAAAAAAGATAAGAAAATAACGATATGAGTACCATGTTAGAGTATTAAAAAAATCGAAAGAGCAAAGATAAGCAATTTTGATACGTGTAGACCATAAAATTTATCCATAAATTGAAATGTGGGGAGAGAACACTACTATATAAATGATTTTGCAAGGCGGTGCAATTTTATTAACGGAAGCGGGCACGTTGGGCGGCCGCCGCTGGCCAAGCGCGCCCGCCTCGGTTAACAATCGATTAACGTATGTGGTTGCCGACCGCCTCGGTTAATCAATTTACAGAGGCGGTCACTGTAAGGCTATTACAAAGAAAAATAAGGGAGGAAAAAAATAAAAAATAAATACATAAAGAGAAGAAAAAACAATAAAAAAAATAGAAGGCTATTACATACATTTCACCATTTTCAATAAACAGAAGAAGTTGTTTTACCTAATGTTTTTCTAAATAAAGTACCGGAATACGAAATAGTTGCTTCATTACAGGAGCCACAACTGAAACTATTTTGGTTATAGCCAAAGCTCTGCGCCTCTACCAAACAGGCCCTTGGTTTTTTCAAAAAATAAAATTAAGCTTCAAGAAACTTGGCTACTCATGTGTAGCTAATCTTATGCTTGCTTGGAGATCCGCTCGAATTACAAACAAGGCAAGCCTAACTCTAGTTGTAGTGTTAGGTCATTCTCAGCGGAGATTTTACATTATATATAGAGGTTTCAAACTCATTAAATGAGATGTCCTAAGCAAAAATGATGACATGACAAGAATTTTATGTAGAGGGAGAATAGACATGTTTTATTAGGATGAAATTAGGTGTACACTATTTCCAAAACTATGAAACGTGTTGAAGTTGGCATCGAGAGCTAGAGAGTTTCATTGTATGTTTCATCTGACTGCCCAAACCGTCTGTGCATCATAATTAAATGATATGGGTAGCCTATCAAATGAAGCTATGCACTGAGATGACATGCATTGAAATTGTGGAATAAAATTTGGGCCCTACTAGCTACAGCTTCATTCTCCAATAGCTTCAGGATCTGTTTTGAGCTGTTTTATAACAAACGAGTGTTTTTTTTTTCAAACAACTCCATAGGGGACGTTCTGGATGAAGCTGAGGAATAGCTGCTTCTCTTAGGTCACACTCATACCAGTGGGCCCCAATGCACGCGGATGTCGGAATTGCCCCCAGGCAGGTGCAGGGAGGGATGAGGCATGACCGGTGTGGGGAGGGGGGCCACCAGGGTAGGCGCGGAGCCATCGAGCCAAGGTGCACGTGGGTAAGTGCAAGCGCAGCTACCGAAGCAAGTGTGGGCACATTAGGGGGGCAGGCAAAGTCATTGGGCGTGCATAAGAAAGTGGACGAGGGAAAGCGTTGGGAGGAAGAGAGAAGAAAAGAAGTGAGAGAATAAAGTTGTGTTTGGTTGTAGGGTATAGAGGATGAGGCGGTTCTGACCTAGTTTTTTGGGTTGGGACGGTCCTAGTTTGTTGTTTGGTTGTAGGAATAGGGTTATACCTGGGTTGTGTTTGGTTTGAGGAACGAAGAAGGATATGGAATATGGGAATAGTTATGCATCTATTAGCGACCGTTAACACAGGGTCCACATGCCATTCTCCTTTCCACTCTCTTCCTCCCATCATCTCCCCAAACCGGAGCACAAAAAAGCATGACCAGCACAGCTTCCCTGACGACGCGCCGGCAGCCCAGGGGCTCGACCTCCCCTGCGGTGCGCGGCCAGCTAGGGGCGCGACCTCCCAGATGGCGCGCGGCTAGCCAAGGGGGCACGGCCTTCCCAACAGCGCGCGGACAACCTAGGGGGCGTGGCCTCCCTGGTGGCGCACGGCCTCCTCGGCGGCACTTGGTCAGGACGTGGAAGAGAGAAAGCGGAGGGGAACTACATCTAAGAGGGACGAGCTCGTACCTCTCTTTTGGACGGATGGGAGTGTCATCGATTCTAGAGGAATATTCCTCCCTAAGGATGACTCCGTTCCCGAAGTTTTAGAATCAAACACTGAGGCCATCCTACTTTGTCCCTGTCCTACTCTAGAACCAAATACAACCTAAGAGATGAGGGGAAAAAAAGATAAGAACATATGGACATTTTATCATTTCTGTCTATTGTGAATGTTTTTTTGACAAATGATTCACCAAAACAGATTTAACTCCATAAATGCGATTGTGACATTGTGGCAACATTAGAGCGATTAAAATACGTAACACACGTGGAAGCACACGTGGATGGAGACCTGATTTGGAGTAATCAACATGAAGATTATAATTTGGTTGGGCCTCCATCACCTAAAGTGCAAGTAACCATTCATTCAGATAAAGTCAAGCAATGAATCAATCCCTACGAAGACTAAAATGATAATCAAAATGTGGCATTTATAATAATATATTTGTATAACTTTATCATTGTTTCGCTATATATAGGAAAAAAATATAAGTTGCCTCTTGTTATTTTTCCTTTTAATTGAATTTAGTGTAAGATTGTAGACACCTGAGATATAGCAATTCAACACTTTTTTACTACAAGTAGTATAATAATAATTGAGAAAGAGACTGAGAAGCGAGCCAGCTCGGCAGAGCAATACAGCAAGTCACTCTAAATTGGTTCCTTGCGCATCGTAGCCTGGCTCGCACCAGCAGCACCAGGATCTTGCTGGCCAGGATCAGTGCATCTACCCGAGTTCGTTTGGCTACCATCTGCTTGCAGCCAGGACAAAGAAGGATGGTGATTGGTTGGGCAGTCTGTATGCACGCCTCTCAGTCGGCACAGCCTACCTACTCGCGCTGCAAAACACCGGCCAGGCTCGGTAGAAACGCAGGGTTTTTTTTTTTTCTTCGTATCTCTATGGAGCCAGGTTGGAGCAACATTTTTGCACCGGATGAGACAGGCCCAGGTGCCACTCCTTTTAAAGCTCACAACCCACCGGCCACCGATCAGATCAGCTCACCTCAGCTCAGGCTAGGCTGTCACTCTACGCGATGGAACTAGCAATGGCCGCGTTCCTCGGCATCGTCCTTTGCGCTGCGTTCTTCCTCAGGACCTTCGTTTTGCGCGGCCGCCGCCGGGCCTACAACCCCCCGCCGGGCCCCAAGCCATGGCCGATCATCGGCAACCTTAACCTCATAGGCGAGCTGCCCCACCGCTCCATCAACGAGCTCTCCAAGCGCTACGGCCCGCTCATGCAGCTCCGGTTCGGGTCGTTGCCTGTTGTCGTCGGCGCGTCCGCTGAGATCGCAAAGCTCTTCCTCAAGGTCAACGACGCGGCGTTCTCCGACCGGCCGAGGTTCGCGGTCGGCAAGTACACCGCGTACGACTGCTCCGACATCTTGTGGTCCCCCTTCGGGCCGTACCTGCGCCAGGCACGCAGGATCTGCGCCACCGAGCTCTTCAGCGCCAAGCGGCTCGAGTCCTTCGAGCACATCCGCGACGAGGAGGTGCGCGTGTTGCTGCGACAGCTGCGCCAAGAGTCCGGGCGCGCCGTGCGGCTCAGGGACTACCTGCAGATGTTGACGCTCGGCGTGATCTCGCGCATAGTTCTGGGCAAGAAGTACGTCCAGGAGGCGGCGGCCGGCGACAGCGAGGGGGACTCAGCGCCGGTGATAACGGCTGCCGAATTCAGGGAGACGGTGGACGAGTACTTCGCGCTTCATGGTGTGTTCAACATTGGTGATTTCATCCCATGGCTAGATTGGCTGGACCTGCAGGGCTACGTTGCGAGGATGAAGAGAACGAACGCGAGGTTTGATCGATTCCTGGAACATGTCCTGGACGTGCACAACGAACGGCGGCGACTCGAGGGAGGGAGCTTCTTGCCAAAAGATATGCTGGACGTGCTGCTACAGCTGGCCGATGACACTAGTCTTGAGGTCAAGCTTAGCAGGGACAATGTTAAGGCTATCACACAGGTGAATACATATCCTCTTACCTCCTATATAGCTATATATACCTAGTCAGAAATATTTCTACTTTTGGCGCAGGACCTAATCATCGGAGCCACGGATACTACTGCAAACACCCTGGAGTGGGCAGTCTCGGAGCTCCTCAAGAACCCCAAGATCTTAGCCAAGGCCATGGAGGAGCTGAACAACGTCATAGGACCGGACCGCCTGGTGACGGAAAGCGACCTCCCTCACCTCCCCTACATTGAGGTTCTCCTCAAGGAGACCATGCGCGTGCACCCGCCCGCGCCGCTGCTGGCGCCCCACGTGGCCCGCGAGGACACATCCGTAGACGGCTACGACGTGCTCGCCGGCACGGTCGTGTTCATCAACGTGTGGGCAATCGGCCGTGACCCTGCACTGTGGAACGCGCCGGAAGAGTTCCGGCCGGAGCGGTTCCTCGAGAGCAAGATCGACATGAGGGGCCAGGACTTCCAGCTGCTGCCGTTCGGCTCTGGCCGGCGGATGTGCCCCGGGTTCAACCTCGCTCTAAAGGTGGTGGCTTTGGGCCTTGCCAATCTGCTTCACGGCTTTGAGTGGAAGCTTCCGGACGGCGTGACGGCGGAGGAGCTGAGCATGGAGGAGACCTTCGTGCTCGCGATGCCGCGAAAGTTCCCGCTCAATGCCGTGGTCGAGCCCAGGTTGCCAGCCCGCCTGTATATGGGCGCTTGATGTCCTTCGTGTGTTGGGCTGTTCGCGTGTAAGCACGTGATTGTTCAGCTCTTGGAAATTAATGTTGTGTGTCGTCTAAAAATTAATAATGGTACTCCATATAATGGTGTAGTACCTGATTCCCCAAAAAAAATCAATTTTAGGTGCATTTTTAATCAAAATTTCTAAAGTTCAGTCAAATATAAAGCAAAAATATTAACAATTATATACACCTCCTAACAAATCTAGCAATACTTATTTTATATTATAAATATTGATTTTTTATATATAGTTGGTCAAAGTCAACATATTTTAACTTAGTACTATGCTACAATTTCATTCTTTTCTAGGCGGAGGGACTAAGTCATTATGATACCTAGCCACTAGGGATGAAAACGGATTGGATATGGATGAATATCACTAATATTACATTTGTTTTCATACTTCTGTCCGAATTCAGATTCGAATACGAATAATGTCAACCATGTCGGATAGGATACGATTGGATATCGATATCATAAATATGCAATTTGAGTATTCGAATACGGATACGGTATCGGATGTTGAATATCCGGACTTGGATACGGACAGATCTAAACCCCTCTAAACGGATTTGGTCTCGAATACGGTCAAAAAATATTAGTACCGTTTTCATCCCTACTAGCCACCGAAAAGTTATCTTTCATTCTATATAGGGTAAAGTCTAATTTACAACCTTGAACTCTCGCCAAAGTCCGGATTTCAACCTCGAACTCTAAAACCGGATAACTTTGGCCCTCAAACTCTTGAAACCGTTCAATTTTCAACCCTGGGCTGGTTTCTGGGCGGTTTTGATGTATGAACAGTAACTTTTGATATTTTCGGGTGGCGCCAAAATTTTATATTATTTTTTTGAGCGTCTTAAAGTCCTCAAATGAAAAAACTCAAAACTATAAAGTTGTAGATCTCATTGAGAGCTACAACTTTTGTATAAAAAGTATTTTTATTTAACTCCATACAAATAATATATTAGTGCTCTAATGCGGCAAACGCTAGTAGGCGATTATTATGGTGCTGAAATTTTATATTATTTTTTCGAGCATCTTAGTGTCCTCAAATGAAAAAATTAAAACTATAAAGTTTTAGATCTCATCGAGGTCTATAATTTACATATAAAAATTATCTTCATCCGACATCGTATTGAAGGGTTTTCTATTTTTTGAAATTTGAGTCTCATCACGCGACAAAACAATACTGTGGCGTGACGAGACTCAAATTTCAAAAAATAGAAAACCCTTCAATACGATATCGGATGAAGATAATTTTTATATGTAAATTGTAGACTTCGATGAGATCTACAACTTTATAGTTTTAATTGTTTTCATATGAGAACAATAAGATGCTCAGAAAAATAATATAAAATTTCAGCACCATAATAATCGCCTACTAGCGTTAGTCGTATTAGAGCACTAATATATTATTTGTATGGAGTTAAATGAAAATACTTTTTATACCAA
Source organism: Miscanthus floridulus (assembly GCF_019320115.1). NCBI lineage: Eukaryota > Viridiplantae > Streptophyta > Magnoliopsida > Poales > Poaceae > Miscanthus > Miscanthus floridulus. The sequence continues at coordinate 54,764 of NW_027098439.1, read as the reverse complement.
ATTTGTAGCTCTCAATGAGATCTACAACTTTGTAGTTTTGAGTTTTTCCATTTGAAGACGTTAAGATGCTCAAAAAAATAATATAAAATTTCGGCGCCGCCCGAAAATATCAAAAGTTACTGTTCATACACCAAAACCGCCCAGAAACCAGCTCAGGGTTGAAAATTGAACGGTTTCAAGAGTTTGAGGGTCAAAGTTATCCGGTTTTAGAGTTCGAGGTTAAAATCCAAACTTTGACGAGAGTTCAAGGTTGTAAATTGAACTTTACCCTTCTATATATGTATTATTTATTTATATACATGGCCACACCTTCCAAGTTCCAACGGTATGTACAATTTAAGCGGTACTCGTGCCAATGGTAATGAGCATTGGGCCCTTGTCCAACCTTAAATCAAATAAATTTCAATGCTAGGGAAATAAAGCATTCATCCTATATATAAAATTGATACAAGATTGACTCAACTTAAATTGGTAGCTCTTACGTGGAGTTGTTAAGAAAGGTGCAAAGTTAGCTGCACGCGCGAACCGTGACACAAACGGCCTCAAACAGCTCGTACTACGGGAGAGCCTGGCTTTGCCGAGTGTCGCCGGCTTTACTGAGAGCTAAATGTCAGGCACTCGGCAAAGAGCTCTTTGCCGAGTGCCCGGCACTCGGCGAAGATCGGCGCTCGGCAAAGAGCCTCTTTGCCGAGTGTCGGACGGCCCTCGGCAAAGAGCTGACGGGGGTACTTGCCGTCAGCTTTCGCCGAGTACCCCCCGTTAGGCACTCGGCAAAGTTTTTTTTGTTTTTTTTTGTCTCCAAACGTTTTCTTCAACCCTTACACATTAAGTTGAAGTACATCCTCAAATTTGGCACATTTCTTGATCTTTTTGCTATATATCCTTAATTTATTTCATTTAATTGCATTTTCCCGGGAAATGTAAGTTTGAACTGCAGGTGCATCGAATCATGGAATTCGACGAGTGGAAAAATGATATTCGCGTTACTTATTGTATTTTGAGGCCGTTTCCAGGAGCACGTCCGAAGTTTCAAACATCTCACGCATGAAACATAGCGACAAAATTACGGGTGAAGTGTTTTTTAATTATATAAAATGCAAACGAAGTTCGAAAATCATGAAACTTGGTGACGCGTCTTTACATCACATGTGGAGGCTATGGTAAAAATTTGAGAACATTTCGCGCACGTTGTCATGTATGATGGTTAGAAACCTAGACATCTCACGTGTGATCACCTCAGCTAGGCACTCGGCAAATATTCTAAAAAAATATTTTTTTCTTTATCGAGTGCCGTCTCAGCTAGGCACTCGGCAAAGGATTTTTCAAAAAAAAAATCTTTGCCGAGTACCGGGTCAGGAAGGCACTCGGCAAAGGATTTTTCAAAAAAAAAATATTTGCCGAGTGCCGGGTCAGGAAGGCACTCGGCAAAGGATTTTTTTTTTTAAAAAAAAGAAAAAGCTTTGCCGAGTGCCTTCCTGACCTGGCACTCGGCAAAGACGCCGTCAATGGCTGACGGCCAATTTTCTTTGCCGAGTGCCGTCCTGGCACTCGGCAAAGCCTTTGCCGAGTGTCCGACAAACGACACTCGGCAAAAAACCCTTCGCCGGATGCGGCTTTGCCGTTTGCTCTTTGCCGAGTGTGGCATTCGGCAAAGTCTTCACCGAATGCAATAGTGGCACTCGGCAACGAGCACGTCTCCAGTAGTGTCGATCATGACATGATGGTGCGGTGCCATTGCAGCTCCATACCCAAAGCGAAAAGGACAGAGTGAGAGATGGATGGCGGGGCATGCAGGCAGTAAGAGATGGAAGAAAGAGATTTATTATTTTAAATATTAGGTACTCCTGCCGTACTTAAAAATAAAGTCATTTTGGACAAGGCTTGGGTCAAACATTGAAAATATAAATCATGAATAACTTTTAAGTTGTTGAGTTTAGAAATGTGAAAACCATATGTATAGATTTGTCTTGAAAAATACTTTCACAAAAATTTACATATATCACTTTTTGATAAATATCTTTATAAAAATAAGTAATCAAAGTTATGCTTTAGAGACCATGTCGCTGTCCAAAACGACTTTATTTTTTAGTATGGAGGGAATATATAATATATTAATTGTATTAGGTATGTAGATTAATACAATAGGGTTAAAAGAGCTACTGCCTTCACCAAGAGCACATATAAATTATGAGATTAATTAATATAATAAAATAAATGAATATACATCGTTAGATTTTATGATCTAGCGGTTTAGATTAAATGAAACAATGTCAACAAAACTATATGTAGCATGCTATACGTGGAGTTGTAGTACATACGTTATTGAAAGTAAAATGTCCGGCGCTGCTTTGGAAAAGAGAAGAAAAAAAACAGTGGCATAAATGCAAACAGTGGCAATGCACAAAGTATAGATGTTTTTGGCTGATAAGCTATGGCTGAAAGTACTGTCGGCTGATTTATTATGAGAAAAAAATATTATTCGTTGACTGAAAAAGTATGACTTATAACTCAAGCTAACAGGACGATCGTCTAAGAACAAACTCTCGCTACTAGGGTACCGCATTCATTAACCCTATTGATCCAGAAACTGTGACCCTGTGTTAGATAATTAACAGAGAAAGAGCAAATATAAGTATTTTTTTTATTAACTGTGCTCCCTTGGTTTTCGGTTTTCACGGACTTGTTGTTTTTATTATACCTAGATATATTATATATCTAAGTGTATAACAAAAACTATGTATCTAAAGAAGTCAAAATATCTTTATAATTTGGCACGGAGGAAGTAGCTTCTAACGTTATCAACAAAAGTTTAATGATACTTATGTCTTTAAGATTCTAGCCCATCCAGAAGCACAAGTTGCGTCAGTGGACTAGTATTTTATAATTACTTTAAAGGAGCTATGCCGGACTAATCAATACAATTACTCATCCGTGAAGTGGTGAAGCCAGGTATTCTATCTGTTTCAAAATGTATATTTTTTTATTCCATTCTAAGTCATTTTTCTAATTTTAACCGAGTTTACAGAAAAATATGTTAATATTAACAATGCTAAGTGCACTATGAAGACATGTTTCATGCTGCTCAGATCGTCCCACTCTACAGTTTTGTTAAATGGTCTCGCTAGGAAGAGAATCAATCATGCTAGCTAGGGGACTCCGACAAGGTGATCCCCTGTCTCCTTACCTCTTCATCATAGGATTTGACACTGCAAAAGGTTTTGAAGCTTGCAACTGTGGATGGAACTCTCTCCCCGCTTCGAGGAAGAAAGCAAAATTGAGGCTTTCCCTATATGCTGATGACGCACTAATTTTCTGAACCCCATCCAAAGTGAGGTCAGAGCCCTTTTCAAAAATATTGGACAGCATATTTGGAGAAGTGTACAGTGGCACCAATCAGATGTTGCTGAGCTCAACTTAGGCCAAATCCTAGAGAGAAAATTGCAGATTTAGAACTCTAAACAATGCGCTTCGTAAATATAGGACTTCAAACATCGTCTTCGTAAAAATAACCCTTGAAACGTTGGGTTCTTGATTTTCATGACATTTGGTGTATTAAGACTCTTTTCTCATCTAAATGCATGTATTTGTTCCTCAAAGTGACCCTTTTACACTTATGGTCTTACGTATCATTGATCGTTTCATCTGCTCGACGTTCCATCTGCCCGATCCCTCATTCATGTAAACTCATGCTTTAATTGATATGCGATGGAACTCGATTAAAACAAATTTATGGTTTCCTGAGATAAACTTGTTTATACTAAAATCGTGGATTTGTTATTGCATATGCGTCATTTTGGTTAATTTTTATTATATATGAACTTGTGCATTTTATGGTGACCGAGTCTGAACTAAAACCTGCGACTGCATTTTAGGTTCAGAACTCGATCATCAATGGTGTCCAATGATATCATTTCCGGTGCATCCCTATGAAGTGAAACTTGTGAAACATATATCAAAGCATTTTGATCCTGCTGCATATTCGTGAGGAATGTTAATCCAGGCAAGCTCGGCCAGTCAGCCTGCCCTTGGCGGTAGGCGGCCAGCCCAGGCACAGCCAGCGCTGGAGGCTTCCAAATCAGTCTAAATGACTGAAGGGTAAAATGGTCACTTTGGGGAACAAATATATGTATTTAGATGAGAAAAGAGTCTTAATACACCAAATGTCATGGAAATCAACAAGCCAACGTTTCGAGGGTTATTTTTATGAAGACAATGTTCGGAGTCCTATATTTACGAAGCGCATTGTTTGGAGTCTTAAATTTACAATTTTCTCAATCCTAGATAGCTTCTTTGGCCAGCGAGTAGGCTTCCAAATAACCTACTTGGGGCTACCTCTCACACTTGGAAGGCTCAAAATTGTGCACGTCCAACGCATACTGGACAACACGAGGAACAGACTCGCAGGTTGGCGAGGAAACACTAGTAGAGAACAGGCCTTTGATCTTCGGCTAAAATGGGCTGTAGTCCCGGAATTTTTTGCGCCCGGGACTAGAGATACCTTTAGTCCTGGTTGGTGGCTCCAACCGGGACTAAAGGTCTCTGCCCAACGGCTACTGCGCCAGAGAGAGGTGGCAGGGACTTTTAGTCCCGGTTGGAGCCACCAACCGGGACTAAAGGTATACTTTTACTCCCGGTTGGTGGCTCCAACCGGGAGTAAAGGTCTACTCCCGGGCCGTGGCTGCGCCCGGGGTTGGAAAGTTACCTTTAGTCCCGGTTGGAGCCACCAACCGGGACTAAAGGTCCCCCTTTATATTCCGGCCGTCTCCTTCCTCCCCGAGCCCGAGCTCAGCACATTTTGAAGCTCACTGCAGTAGTGTTCTTGCTTCCTCCCTTCCTCCATTGTTCCTCCATCCATTCTTCGATTCCTCCGTCGATTTCTTCGATTTCTCCGTCGATTCTTCAGTTGTAAAGGTTACCAATCTCATACTCTCATTTTTCACCATTGTCTTATCTCATTTTGTTCACTATATATATATGGTTCTTTATTGTGGTTTTTTTCATTTGTAAGCAATTTGAGCTCAAAATCACTTCAAGCTTGCATATTTACATGAAAGAATGTTAAAGTAGCTAGTTAAACTTGCGGACCGTGTTCATCTCGGCGACCATGTTCTCTGCCGAGCGGTAACGGACGTCAAGGAGGAGCTTTGATTCTACGAGGGAGAGCGGCAACGGTCGTGGAAGACCGTGTTCCCTTCCTCGTAGAATCGGAGCTCTTCCATGGCAAGTATGGTGCCGTCTGGTGGAGAAATGCTCGCCGAGATGATTACGTAAGCAAGTTCAACTAGTACGGATGGTTATTTATTCACATGTCCTGATATCGTCGCAGTAGTCTGTCAATCACCGTACTTTTTATTTTAACTTTTTATGAAATGAAAAACTTAGAAAATTATAGAAAATCCGTACTAGTTGAACTTGCGGACCGTGTTCAGCTCGGCGAGCATGTTCTCTGTCGAGCGGTAACGGACATCAAGGAGGAGCTTTGATTCTACGAGGGAGAGCGACAACGATCATGGAAGACCGTGTTCCCTTCCTCATAGAATCAGAGCTCTTCCTTGACCAAGTACGGTGCCGTCCGGTGGAGAAATACTCACCGAGATGATCACGTAAGCAAGTTCAACTAGTACGGATGGTTATTTATTCACATGTCCCGATATCATCGCAGTAGTCTGTCAATCACCGTACTTTTTATTTTAACTTTTTATAAAATGAAAAACTTAAAAAATAGTTAGAAAATTATAGAAAATCCGTACTAGTTGAACTTGCGGACCGTGTTCAGCTCGGCGAGCATGTTCTCTATCGAGCGGTAACGGACATCAAGGAGGAGCTTTGATTCTACGAGGGAGAGCGACAACGGTCGTGGAAGACCATGTTCCCTTCCTCGTAGAATCGGAGCTCTTCCTTGACCAAGTACGGTGCCGTCCGGTGGAGAAATGCTCGCCGAGATGATCACGTAAGCAAGTTCAACTAGTACGGATGATTATTTATTCACATGTCCCGATATCGTCGCAGTACTCTGTCAATCACCGTACTTTTTATTTTAACTTTTTATGAAATGAAAAACTTAGAAAATAGTTAGAAAATTATAGAAAATCCGTACTAGTTGAACTAGCGGACCGTGTTCATTTCGGCGAGCATGTTCTCTGCCGAACGGTAACGGATGTCAAGGAGGAGCTTTGATTCTACGAGGGAGAGCGACAACGGTCGTGGAAGACCGTGTTCCCTTCCTCGTAGAATCGGAGCTCTTCCTTGACCAAGTACGGTGCCGTCCGATGGAGAAATGCTCGCCGAGATGATCACGTAAGCAAGTTCAACTAGTACGGATGGTTATTTATTCACATGTCCTGATATCGTCGCAGTAGTCTGTCAATCACCGTACTTTTTATTTTAACTTTTTATGAAATGAAAAACTTAGAAAATAGTTAGAAAATTATAGAAAATTCGTACTAGTTAAACTAGCGGACCATGTTCATTTCGACGAGCATGTTCTCTGCCGAGCGGTAACGGACGTCAAGGAGGAGCTTTGATTCTACGAGGGAGAGCGGCAACGGTCGTAGAAGACCGTGTTCCCTTTCTCATAGAATTGGAGCTCTTCCGTGGCTAAGTACGGTGCCGTCTGGTGGAGAAATGCTCGCCGAGATGATCATGTAAGCAAGGTCAACTAGTACGGATGGTTATTTATTCACACGTTCCGATATCGTCGCAGTAGTCTGTCAATCACCGTACCCAAACGTAGTATATATATAAATATAAACGATAATCGATTGTTATGTGTGTACACTCCCATTCTTCTGTTAATTTGTGGAAATATTATGTGAATTACTTACCTGCCGCAGTAAAAGACGAGAACACAATGACCATTAAAAATATCATTGTTTAGAGATATAGATAATTTTATAGTTTCTTAATTTTATTTGTTTATAAAATGAGAAATTTATAGTGTATTAAAAAATGAGTTTAGAGAGTAGATGACAACTGCTTCTGGGTCCTCGGCCTCTCATGGGTTTCCAAAGTGACTTAGGCCAGGCCTCCCTCTCATTCCATGCGGCAAGTGTCGTGATGAGACGAAGATTGTGATGGAGTACCGAGTGAAGAAGGAGGGTTCCAATAAGAATCGTATCTTCTACAAGTGTCCGGATCGCAATGTGAGTTATTTTATCGTATTTAATGATTATGGTTAGTTTATACCTATTTTCATGATGGTTGTGATTAAAGTTCTAATTTTTTGTTTTAATTTCAGTGGGATGGCAGTGGACGATGTTTAGGCTTCTACTGGGAGGAAGAGTATATTGAACTCGTGCAAAAATATCTTGCACAATAGGCAGATACGGCGGCTAATGAGACAGTGATCCAGCCGAATAAGCCCAAAGATGTTGCACAATCAGGGGATCTGTTTGTTTTAGTTGAGATTGGTCACGAAATCCTTGTGCTCCTGAAATGTATTTTAGCTTTAGTTCTTTTAGTGGTAGTTGGGATTGTCTACATTGTAGCGATGCTTTCATAAATTTATACCTTTTGTGGTGGCACGCATGTTATATAAATAATTAATTATGATCTAGGTTTTAATATGGTATTTATGTCATATAATGCAGATGAGCCGGCATTGGATGTACAATGCTGATCGCCGCTCCCAAGAGTTCATTGACGGCGTGTATTCTTTGTTACGTGCGGCCGAGGCAAACAAACGCGATGGTTTTATGTGCTGCCCATGTGCCATATGTAAGAATACGGTGGAATATCCTTGCTCAAAGACTCTTCATTCACACTTGTTCAAGTCGGGTTTCATGTCAAACTATATTTGTTGGATGAAGCATGGAGAAACCGGTGTTGTAATGGAAGAAGGTGAAGAAGAACAATGGGACGACAATGATATTATTCCCGATGGTGCATGCTTCATTGATACTGCAATGGGAGAAGCTGAAGAAGAGGTAGCCGCAGAAGATGATCCGGCTGATGATCTTTGTCAGGTCATTCGTGACGCACAAAGAGAATGTGAAAGTGAAAAGGAGAAGATCAAGTTCGAGCGGATGCTAGAAGATCACAAGAAATTGTTGTACCCAACTTGTGATGCAGGGTAGAAAAAGTTGGGAACCACACTAAAATTGCTGCAATGGAAGACAAAGAATGGTGTATCTGACAAGGGATTTGGAGAGTTACTAAAAATCCAAAAGAAGACGCTTCCGAAGGACAATGAATTGCCCGCCACTACCTACGAAGCAAAACAAGTTGTCTGTCCTATGGGGCTAGAAATCGAGAAGATACATGCATGTCCTAATGACTGCATCCTGTACCGTGGCAAAGAGAACGAGAAATTGGATGCATGCCCGGTATGCCATGCATCGTGGTATAAGATCAAGCGAGATGACCCTAGTGATGTTGAGGGCGAACGTCCGCGGAAGAAAATCCCTACCAAGGTTATGTGGTATGCTCCTATAATACCACGCTTGAAACGTCTGTTCAGAAACAAAGTACATGCAAAATTGTTGCTATGGCACAAAGAAGACCGTAAGGTAGACAATATGTTGAGACACCCTGCTGATGGGTCCCAGGGGAGAGCAATCGACAGAGAATTCCTGGAGTTTGCAAATGACGCAAGAAACTTAAGGTTTGCTTTAAGTACAGATGGTATCAATCCTTTTGGAGAGCAGAACAGTAGTCATAGCACTTGGCCTGTTACTCTAAGTATCTACAACATTCCTCCTTGGTTATGCATGAAGCGGAAGTTCATTATGATGCCTGTGCTCATCCAAGGCCCAAAGCAACCTGGCAATGACATCGATGTGTACCTAAGACCACTTATTGACGAACTTCTCATTTTGTGGAATAAAGAAGGTGTACATGTGTGGGATGAGTACAAACAGGAACACTTTGATCTGCGAGCATTGTTGTTCGTAACAATCAATGATTGGCCTGCTCTAAGTAATCTTTCAGGACGGTCAAACAAGGGATATAATGCATGCACACACTGCTTCGGTGATATTAGAGGTGTATTCTTGAAAAAATGTCGAAAGGTCGTGTACCTTGGCCATCGTCGATTTCTTCCTGCAAATCACCCCGTAAGAAAGAAAGGCAAGCATTTTAAAGGAAAGGCAGACCACCTGACCAAGCCTCGCAACCGAACCAGTGAGGATGTACTCGATATGGTCAATGATGTGAAAGTCATCTTTGGAAAAGGACATGGCAGCCAACCTGTTCCGAACGACACTAATGGTCACGCACCCATGTGGAAGAAAAAATCCATATTTTGGGACCTACCCTATTGGCAAGTCCTAGAGGTCTGTAGCTCGATTGACGTGATGCACCTAACGAAGAATCTTTGTGTGAACCTACTAGGCTTCATGGGTGTGTATGGAAAGCCTAAGGACATATTTGAAGCATGATAGGACCTGCGTTGTTTGAGAGAAAGAGACAACCTGCATCCAGAGAAGACAAATGATGGACGCCATTACTTACGTCCTGCCAGCTACACTCTAAGCAAAGAGGAGAAGGAAATCATGTTTGAATGCTTAAACAACATCAAGGTACCATCTGGATTCTCCTCGAATATAAAGGGTATTATAAATGTGCCAGAGAAGAAATTCTGTAACTTAAAGTCCCATGACTGTCACGTTCTCATGACACAATTACTTCTAGTTGCATTAAGAGGAATTCTACCTCCAAATGTACATCTAGCCACCGTGAAGCTATGTGCATTCCTTAATGTAATTTCTCAGAAGGCAATTGATCCAACTGATCTAGCTAAACTACAGAATGATGTGGTTCAATGTCTCATCAACTTTGAGTTGGTGTTCCCTCCTTCCTTCTTTGATATCATGACACACCTCCTAGTTCACCTAGTCAAGAAGATTTTCATTCTCGGTCCTATGTTCCTACACAACATGTTCCCCTTAGAGAGATTCATGGGAGTCCTGAAGAAATATGTTCACAACCGTGCTTGCTCAGAAGGAAGCATCGCCAAGGGCTATGAAACAGAAGAGGTCATTGAGTTCTGTGTTGACTTTATTCCCAACCTTGACTCGATTGGTGTTCCTGAATCGAGACATGAGGGGAGACTAAGCGGAAAGGGGACACTAGGGAGGAAAATATATATTGGTACGGATGATGATTATTTCAATAAAGCGCACTACACAGTTCTACAGAACTCCTCTTTGGTAGATCCGTATATTGAGACACACAAGGATCTCTTACGATCCGAGTTTCCAGGGAAGACTGAAGCTTGGATTACGCATAAGCACATGGAAACTTTCGGTGGTTGGTTGCGAAAAAAATGTCAAGGTGATGAGAGCATCCATGAGCAACTGTATTTATTGGCTATGCAACCATCATGGCATATCGTCACATATAAAGGGTACGAGATAAATGGGAACATATTCTATATAGTAGCCCAAGATAAAAGGAGTACCAACCAAAACAGTGGTGTCCGCATAGATGCCACAGACCCGAATGGGAATAAGCAGACATATTATGGACGCATAGATGAAATATGGGAACTAGAATATGCACCTACTTTGAAGATCCCATTGTTCAAGTGCCAATGGGTCAAGGTGACCGGAGGCGGGGTAACAGTAGACAATGAGTATGGAATGACAACAGTAGACCTTAGTAATATTGGGTACAAAGACGAACCATTCGTCCTTGCCAAGGATGTGAATCAGGTGTTCTATGTCAATGATATGTCTACCAAACCAAAAAGAGGGAAAAACGATAATGACTCAACCAAAGAGCCAAAGCGCCACATAGTTCTTTCAGGGAAAAGAGTCATCGTGGGAATTGAGGACAAGTCGGACATGTCAGAAGATTATGAAAAGGATGACCGAATTCCGCCATTCAAAGTGAACAAAGACCCTAGCATCTTGATAAATGATGAGGACACTCCATGGATACGACGCGATCATAACCAAGGGACATACGTAAAGAAGAAGTTCACTGTTGTGCCCACTTGATGATATAGTGATTTAATGTAGTATGTGTTTGAGATATTATGTAATAATTGTGAATTCAGATGTTTATTATGTCATGTTTCAAATTAAATCAATGTTTGATTTGGTGGGATTTCTCTCTCAAAAAGGTAAATTAGGATATTGAGTGATGAAAAATTAAAATATTAACGTTAAAATGATGTGAAAACAAATTTTCTGTCCAAAACCAATAGTTTTAATAATTTTAATTAAACACTACATTTTTGCATTAACGAAATAATAAATATTAGTTACATTATGTTTTATAATTGTAACAAAAAATAAAAAAGTTAGGTTATAGATTTTTCCTATGTGCAATAAAGAAAAAGAAAATCCATATTTTTAACAAAATAATTTTATGCCTTTTTTTTAATTTACTATGTATTTAACAAAAACTATTGCATTTCTATTGTATTTAACAAGACTATTGCTTAAAACACGCGGGAAACGAAACTGCAGCCCACCTTTACTCCCGGGTTGGAAGCCCACCCGGGAGTAAAGGTGGGCTACAGTTTCATGGCCCGCCAAAAAACCCTTTACTCCCGGTGCGTGTTACCAACCAGGAGTAAAGGTATACTCCCAGTTGGTAATACGCACCGAGAGTAAAGGGACATTTACTCCCGGTTGGTAATACGCACCGGGAGTAAAGGGACCTTTACTCCCGATTGGTAATACGCACCGGGAGTAAAGGACCTTTACTCCCGGTTGGTGACTGGCACCGGGAGTAAATCTCCCTGGTATATAACCGTCGGTGCCTGGCGCAAATCGATCCCCTCCTCTTCTTCCTCGTCAAACACCGCCGCCCTCTTCTTCCTCGCACCACCGCCGATTCATCTTCCATGACACCGGAGCCCGCGCCTCGCCTCATGCGGCCTTCCACCGTCGACGACCTCGTGCGGCCCTCCACCGCGCGCGCCCGTGGCCCTCCACCGCGCCCACCCAAGGTGAGTTCATCTCTCGACTTTCGTGGCAATGGCGCACGGCTGTCATGGCCACTGGCCGGGTTCCAAAACCAGTGAGCTAGACAACGCTAACAACGCTAGCAACGATGAGAGCTTCCACAACATTCAAAGCTTCCATTTTTTTATCCCACCCAACCCAGACTACCTAGCCAGGCAGCCATGGCCACCTCGCTGGAGGATTTCGTGGCTGACCCTACTGAGCCCTTCTCCCCCTCCATCTTCCTCGACCTGCCCCCGACGCCCTGCCCGGACGGCAATGGCGAGGGCAAGGACCCGGCCTCCGACGACCTCGCATGCAACTGGGGGATGCTGGCGTCCAGAGTGACACAGCCGCCACAGAGGAGATGGAGAAAAAGGCCAACCGTACCATGCTTGCAGCCGTCGATGGTGACCATGCCACGCTGGCCTCGGCGTTCTTTAGCGCCCAGCAGGATGGGGGAAGCAACGCTATGCTCAACTTGGCATTCCTGAAGGGCATGGAAAAGCCCAACAAGTTCCTGCCTAGAGACATCGATCTGCTGCGTGGCTCTACCACTGTCCTTCAACAAGGTCGCCTTTCAAGGTTCAAGCCTTCTATTGGTAGCTAGGGAGCATGTAACCATGCCGTAGATATAAGGGTCGCTCGCCTGGGAGTCGTCATCCACATCCTGGTAATGGTAGGTGGCCTCTCGAAGCTACGGTGCGCGAATCATTTCCTTGATTGTTACTGGCGAATCATATACGTCGTCGTCAGCACATCGGCCACCGCGCCGACACGTATATATACATTATTTGTATTCATATGCATGTATATATACATCGCGGAGCACCACCGCCCTCGTTCGCCCATGCATTTCTATGTATACGGCGGAGCACCGCCACCCTCGTTCACCCATGTGTACAAACATATATATGGCTGTGCTTGCTCCGATCCTACCATCGATCTCCATGCATGAAACACTACATACATATGTTTTAGGCAATGATCATGGTAACCATACGTACATGTTGTTCACGTTTTCTTTTATTCCTATGTGCATGCGTTCAGACGGGCATTATTCTCTGTCGCGCTAACTATTATAAGAAAGAAAGCGCCAAAGGAACAGATCAAAAAAAATTCCAATGTATACGGCGCCCTCGTTCGCCCTAGGGTTTATACGGCGGAGCACCGCCGCCCTCGTTCACCCTAGGGTTTATACGGTGGAGCACCGCCACCCTCGTTCGCCCTAGGGTTTAGGGTTTATATGGCGGAGCACCGCCGCCCTCGTTCGATTATTTTTGGTGGGTGAAGGTTGGTTTGCAGGTGGTTGTGGATGATATAGCTGAGTCTATGAAGGATATAGCTCAGTCTATGAAGAGTGTGCTTGAAGTGGTTTTGTTGTAAATTTGGTGTGTTGTTGTGAACCTCTTCGAGGGTTCCAATCATTGTAAACATTATTTGGAGCTGTTTACTCGACAAGTCAGGATGCAGTGTGATTTTGTTGTCACTTTGGTTTGCAGCAACGCCCCCTTTTCTTTTAGGCGATGCTCATCGTTTATTGTTCTCAGAAACTTGACGCGCAATGATGCCCCCTTTCTTTCAGGCGAGGCTCGCTATTTTCTGTTTAATAAAACCTAATGCGTAGCGACGCCCCCCTTTTGTTTTAGGCGGGATCGCCGCCAAAACCTACTCGCTTCCCGATTCTTCTTATCATACAAACCAACCTTCACCTGTCAAAACCTACTCGTTTAGGGTTTAGGGTTTATACGGCAGAAGATTTTACGCATGTAAGCAAAGATTTGACGTACTATATATTGGTTTTGTTTTTTGAAGCTAGATGGCCGACCCGAGAAACATGGATGAGGAGGAGTTGATGATGAATTTGATCAACACTGGCACTCAAGTTGTCGACGATGATGGTGCTAAAAATAATGTGCAAGAGGATGCAGATGATGGGAGTCAGTACTTAGCTCTTGAACAAAATGAGCAACAACATATTGGCCAAGTATATATTTTTTATTATTAGCTATATATATTATCATATGTCTTATGTGTGCTCATGACATTAAAAATAACGTTTATGTTTTATAGCCCTCTGGATCGACATCAACAACTACAACGAAGAGTAAAAATGTTCGAGGTCCCAAAAAGCCATTGGAGGGCCGCTTCATCATCTCGGAATTCAATGTGGATACAGGAGAACCAGGGGGGCCGAATAAAATGAAATTTGTGCACCACTATGGTTACCTTGTACGGAACCGGCTCCCAATCAGTACCCACGAATGGAAGAAGAAGACCAATGCTCCTCATATCAGTTTTGTCTCCGATCGTGACAAGACGTTAATTTGGAAAGATGTCTTAGTATATTTCACGCTCCAAATAGATGGTTATGATGATATAATAGATGGTGATGAATTGAAGGAACAAGTTAGAGATTGGGCAATGAAGAAGATGGCCACCTAGTTTTAGACTTGGAAGAAACACCTATACACGACATATGTCAAGAAGAACATAGCATCAGATTTTACTGTCCCAGGCCCGATCTCAAAGCAGAGGCCCTATTGGGATGAGTTTGTACAGTACAAGACTTCAGAAGAGGGTGTGAGTCGGGTGATACAGAACCAACGTAATGCCCAACAGAAGACATACCACCATAACTTGGGATCAGGTGGCTATCCGACTGCCATTAAGAAGTGGAACAAAATGGAAGCAGACCTTCTTGCCAAGGGTATCACACCAGAATCACTTGAGTGGGGAGAACATGCAAAGAATTGGTTTTTCGCTCATGGGGGAACACTAGACCAGGAGACAGGGAAGTGCGTTTATGGTGCAAGATTGCAAGAAGCAGCAGAAAAATTGTTTTATGCTCAGAGAGCTACTGCTAGTGGTGCGTTCAGGCCCAACAGAGAGAAGGATGAGCTGACATACGCCATCGGGACTATTGAACATGGTGGCCAAACTAGAGGCAAAGGAAGTGTCTCGTGGGAGCATGGATTCCCTCAGGACAGACCTTCCTACAGAAGCCGCCAGAGAAAGAAGGAAGAAGAGGCACAGCGGCTCCAGAGGTTGGAGGAAGCGGTGCGTGAAGCACAGGAGCGGGAAAAAAACTTGAAGCGAGAAGGCAGGAGGAAATCAGAAGGCAAGTGCAAATAGCAGTGAGTGCAAGCAAGCAGGCATCAGAGCCAGGAATCAACATTAGCCAATCTGTTCAGTTGAAAAGCAGCTGCGCTTCCACGGAGATACCAAATCAAGGGGACACAGGACTGCGCTTCCCTATGGATGACGTCACTGAACCTTGTACATCGTGTGAGCTACACATTCCGAAGGGGAATTCCATAATCAAGGTGGCTATCGGTCTTGTTAATCCTATCGACCGAACCAAGACACCAAGGATTCATGGGAATATAATCCAAGAAGGATATGCTACCATCTCGGTAGATAAAGCTGAAAAAGGTTTAGTGATTTGCCTCTTGACATTCCTGGAGGTGATGGCGAGAAGACTCTAGGAGAAGTGTAGAAGACATTCATTCTATGGCGCAAGTGCTACATCATCATTCCTGGGATGTCGGCTCCACCTCCTCCTGAACTACCTCACCATAGGTACGTGCGGATAAAAACACTACATCATTAATTTGTATTGGCTTAAATAATTAACAATCTGCTCATAATAATATGTCATTCCTTTTTTTTATAGCAGATCCTCCCCCAACCTAAATCCAATTGTTCAATCGCCAGATCATCATAGTGCTCTGTACGATGACATTGTGTTGGAAGGCGAGGCTGCATCCACACCATCTCCAAGGAGGTCTCCAACGCCGTAGCCGCCACCTCCAAGGAGGTCTCCAACGCCGCTGCCAACACCTCCAAGGAGGTCTCCAATGCCTCCCCCGCCCCCGCCTACCAAGAAGCCTAGCAAGAGGTCAGCCCCGCAAACAAAGAACAAGTCCCCGCTGGCAAAGAAAGCCACCATGAAACTAAGGGCTATTCCCAAAATAATATCTAAAGAGAAGGAAGAAGGAACTGATGCATATAAAAAGATATGTCTAGATTCTATGACAAACTTAAAAAGAATCAAGAAGCAAGGAGAAACCCGGAGAAACCATACTTCTTCGTAGCTCCAGATATTCTAAGAAAAAGGGTGGCTTCTTACCAGCAACAACAGTGGGAATCTCGTAAACCGTCTAAATCAACGTTATCGGACTATGACCGCACTCTCAGCAAGTCAATTGAGGCGGCACAGAAAAAGAAGCGGGCAGGGAAAGGAGTTGCCCAACTCGGACAACAAGCGCACCAATCAGTCCCCCGCTAGTTGTTGGTAATGAATATGGTACGAATTTAGGATTAATGCATCAGGCAAACATACCTCCTGATGTCGATTTGGATCACCTTGGTGAATTTATTGATGAGACTGGTCTTGACCTTTACTAGATGTTTGGTGATGAAAACATTGAGAGTACGGCGGAGGTTGATATTTGAAAGAAAAAAATTTATACTATGCCAGAGTCTATACAACCTTCAAGCCTTATCTGATCTGGGGACACAAATGTACCTGCTAAACAAGTGGTACATGCAGGCGTCTACCGGTGGAGACTTCTGCATTGGTGTTAGAATTAGAGACAAACATTGGTTCCGTGGCGATGATGTTATGTATGTTGACTTTGCAGAATTTCATCAACTATGCCACCTGACCTCTCTGGACTAAGGATGAAAACGGACGGAATCGAACGGAGAACTCCTCAACCGTTTTCTACTTTTACATTTG
The DNA here is from genome assembly GCF_019320115.1 of Miscanthus floridulus. Classification (NCBI taxonomy): domain Eukaryota; kingdom Viridiplantae; phylum Streptophyta; class Magnoliopsida; order Poales; family Poaceae; genus Miscanthus; species Miscanthus floridulus. Next base: position 38,126 of record NW_027098439.1, on the reverse strand, counting down.
AATACGAAAACGAAAACGAAAGCGGACAAACCGAACACGAAAACGAACACGAACTTACGGAATATCGAGAATTTCGAAAACGAAACAATTCGAGCGGAATTATATCGAACACGGTCGGTATACGAAAACTCAATACGGAATACCGACCCGTAGACCAAGTGCATGACTAAGTGCATACATGATCAAGTTCAAGTGCATATAATAATTAACAAGTGCATATTATAGAAACATGAACTCAAACTGAGTCAGAATAATTTTATTAATCTTTTTAGAATAGATGTAGTATTTTATTTTAAAGATTTATTCAGATTTTTCTTTTGAGTAACAAAGATTTATTCGGCTGATGCAAAAACTATCAAATGATTGACTTTGCAGGTGGGGGTTAAACCGATAAGCTTGATGGGCTATGGCCCAGGTGGGCTTTCGTGTAGATGCTGCCGGTTTCCTGACATTTAGCACCATCTCATGAGGTGAAGAGAGACGAGGCTGAGCGCCGTCTATAAGAGAGGGCAGCTGGCCACCAGTAGAAAGAACACAGTTGCGTGGTGAACAACCTGTAATTGGGTTGTATGACCTGTGCAGTTGGCCAAATTCGGTTTAAACCGAATTTTCAATTCGGAATATTTCAAATTAAAAGTAGAAAAGTAGAAAACGGTCGGAAAAATGTCTAAACCGTTTTCTACTTTTACATTTGAAATACGAAACATCTGAAATGCGAAAGCGAAAACGGTAAAGTCGGACAAGAAAATGCGGATTCGATCGGATTAAATATAAAAAAACGATGCGGTTCGGTTCGGGATATTTTCGTTCCGTTTTCATCCTTACTCTGGACAAAGTTATCATTAGCTGCTATTGCCTGTAAGTAATAATTCTTTTGATCTATTATTAAACTCATCATATGTGTGTATATGCATATAAATTATCATAACAAGTACTATATATATGCAAATTTACAATGACAGAGCTCAGAAAGGAAGGTTGCAATGAAATTAGTTTTGTTGATCCCCATATAGTATTCAAAGACCTAGTTACTCCAAAGACTAATTGGAAGTCTGAGTCAGAGAGTAACCTCATGAACTTCTTAGTGAACCAACGCCACAAGAAGGATATACTCTTTCCCTACAACTTCAAGTGAGTGTTAATAAGGTCGATCATCCTTAATGGCACATATGTTGATTCTAGTTAATTAATGAGTGTTATGCGTTATATCCTATAAACACATGCAACAATCACTGGATATTGATGGACATCGATCTGGTGAAAAGTCACTTGATAATCTATGACTCGATGAGAAAACCACAACAAGACTACCAAGATATGATAGATATTATCCAGAGGTAATTTCGGTATCTCTAGCAACTATATATACACACAAACATGATGATTAACTATATCTGATGACATGGCAAATTTTTTATTGGGCAGTGTTTAGAAAACTTTATTAAGAAGCAACATATGGGAAAATGCAAAGCGCCACTGAATGTAATTCCTTTGAAAATAAGTCCCCTAAATCGCATCATCTTTATTAATTAAACATATAGCTTTCACCGGATCACCAGATTGGATGACAAATATTTTTCTCGTAAAGTGGTGTCTGAGGCAGGAACAGGGGAACAACTACTGTGGTTGCTATGTTTATAAGTTTATCAAGGTAGTCTCCCAAAAAACTCCTATAGAGAGACTAAAAGTACGTTAAAAATACACTATATATTTATTTAATTATTATTATTGATTGTGTTACTATGTCTTTATATATATATATATATATTAATTTATTTTCCTTTAATTCAAACCTGTAGACTCGATGGTTGAAGAAAAAGGTCATACGGCAAGACCAAATCAAAGCAATTCAAGAGTCTATAGCTGGATTTTTTAATGAGTAGGTCATCGATTCCAAGGGCGAGTTCTACTTCGACCCAATACTGCCATGGAAGCCAAGCTAGAGGATAAGAGAAAACTTGTTATATCATAACAACTATAATGCAATCTTTTTGTAATATATGCACATGAAATAATATAATGTAAAATACACATATGCATGCATGCATGTAAATATATATATGATGCATGCATGTGTATATATATATATATATATTTTCTATGCTTGTATTGTGTGATTTAATATGTTCATTGTGCTTGAACCGAAACATACTATACGCGCGTATAAATGTATAATTAGCAGCGTACAATACGACTTCGAAAACCTATTTTGAAAAGAAAACAAAAAAAATGAAAAGAAAAGAAAAAAACCTTTAGTCCCGGTTCGTATTACCAACCAGGACTAAAGGTGCCAGCCATCATGGCATGTCAGGAGGCGCCTTTAGTCCCGGTTGGTGTTACCCACCGGGACTAAATGTCCTTCTTTAGTCCCGGTTCCTGACCCGGGACTAAAAGACCCCTTTAGTCCCGGATGCTTGCTCCTGGACAGAGAACCAGGACTAGAGAGGGTTCTTCACCGGAAATAAAGCTTTGTTCTCTGCCCATGAAAGCTGCTAAACTCAGGTAGGAGGCGGGAGCTAGTGAGATCTGTGCTAAGTGCTATTCCGATCTACCTGCTGGCATCACTCAAGGCCCCAAAACAATTACTAGAGGACCTGGACAAAGCCCGACGACGCTTCCTTTGGGCTAGGGACAGCGAGATCTCTGGAGGCAAGTGCAAAGTTGGAAGGCCTTTCGTCATTAGGCCGATAAAATTTGGGGGATTAGGCATCCTTGATTTGGAGAGATTTAGCAGAGCACTACGCCTGCACAGGCTTTGGTTTGCTTGGAATAACCCAGATCGTCTCCATGGAATGGAATGACACTGCCAGTTGACTCGGTGGACATCGCACTATTTTCTGCAGCCACGAAAGTAACAGTACGAAATGGTTGCAAGGCGTCCTTCTGGGACTCGAGCTGTCTCCATGGCAAGACCCCAGCCGCCATATTCCCCTGCCTGTTAAGACATAGCAAGAGGGGAAAAAAGAACAGTCAAAACCGCCATCACTAGACATAACTGGATTAGGGACATCGCCTACAATCTGAACCATGATCTGCTTAATGAATTTTTCAGCCTTTGGGATGCAATACAATCGGCTCAACTCGACTTGGAAGATGCACGAGATGATGAGATAACATGGACACTAGAAGGATCGGGACAGTACTCGGCCAGCTCAGCCTATAACATTCAATTTGGTAGACAAATTCCCTCAAACTTCCCGAGCCTACTTTGGACAGGATGGGTACCTCTGCGATGCAAAATCTTCTTGTGGCTGCTAATTCATAACGGACCCTGCAGTCTGACGGCGGTTCGTCTGCAACTACGCGGTTGGAAGAATAACTATTTCTGTGCACTATGTGAGAGGAATCTAGAGACAGTTGAGCATCTCTTCTTTGAATATCCTTTCTCACGGAAAGTTTACTGTGGCGATTTGGAGCAGGTGTCCAAATTTGAACCCATCAAAATGGACGACTGGAAACTGACAGAAGATTGTTTCTACAGCATGATCGGCATGGGCACCAAAATGGCTCACACAATATCAATCCTAACCCTCCGGATTATCTCAAAGCAAAGTAATGTTGGGGTGTTCAGAGATTGCAGGAGACCAACTCGGGCACTTCTTACAGAAATTAAAGATACATATGCCTAAACACAGGCACCTATTAGTGAGTAATTAGCTTCTTTTCTGCCTACACAGTTGTCGGGGACCAATAGTAGGGTATCCCAGAAGGTGGAACCGATAATCACCGAACGTGAAAAACTTCTGGACGCATAAGGGCGCCATGACATCCCTTGTTCGAGTGACATGGAGTTCGGCTTCCGCCTCGCCCGACACCTTTGGGACGGGCTCGGTCTCGCCCGAGGGCCGAGGGATAAACTCCGTCTCGCCCGATGCCTTGAGGGCAGGGCTCGGTCTCGCCCGAGGGCTGAGGGATGAATTCCGTCTCGCCCGATCCCGGAGGGGCAGGGTCAACCTCACCCGACGCCTTTGTGGGATAACCCTGCCTCGCCCAAAGGCTCAAGGCTAATCTCCGTCTCGCCCGACGCCTATAGGGCGGGCTCGGTCTCGCCCGAAGGCTAAGGGATGGATTCCGCCTCACCCGATCCCGGAGGGATAGGTTTAGTCTCGCCCAAAAGATAGGGATTGGTCTCTGTCTCACCCGACGGCCCAGAACGAGCCTCACCCTGATCGATATCTATCCCTCATAAAGATGAGTACAGGACGAGACAAGACATTCGGGTCAACCATGACTCCAACGACCATACCCTGCGCCCTGGTAGGAAAAAGACTGCCAGGGAACAACAGGACTGATGCTTTAGACCCTTTCGGGCGCCGCAGAGCCCAAAAGGTATTACAGGTGCGTGCACCTCACCCTGTAGAGTTGTAGGCGCCGCCTTCAGCTCTGGGACACGGAACCCAACGAAGACATACGACAACCGCTATGCTCCAAGAACGGATTTGCTATCTCCACGAACGACGGATATTCCGTCACCATGCTATGGACCCGAGGGAGCGGCGCCCTCTTCCCGACCCCTCAGGTCCTCCCAGTCAGAAGGCCTTGGCCACGGCGCTACATCGGACCCCGACCCCGAATCCTCCCAACAAGGAATCATGGGAACAAGAAGGCGTGCGGAGCAAGGCTGGGGGGAGGCTCATAAGTCAAAACCACTGTAGTACAGCCCATACCCTGCGCAGGGCAGTATACTGTGACTAACCTGACATCCTATAGAGACATCGACAACATGGTAAGCACTTATCTTCCTTCGCACTCATCAGAATTGAGGACCTGGCCAGGTAGACATGAGTCACAAGACTAAGTAGAATACACATCCTAGAACCCTCACCCTTGTAAAGCCAGCCCCTTCATCTATAAAAGGGGATGCACTTCCTCCATCAAGGGGACGGGAAAAAAGAGGACCGAACAATAGAACGCACTCATACACACACTCAAGCAGCTACGAAGCTCTTGACCACCTTTCAATCTTTCCATCAGAGACTTGGGACTAGTCCCTCTCTCGGCAGTTTGTATCCCTTACTATAGACCGTTCACGGTGCTAATAACACAAGCAGCAACAAACTGGACGTAGGGACGTTCTGCCCAAACCAGTATAAATCCTATGTCCATTAGCGCACTATCCGAGCCCAACGCGCATTACTATAAATTTACTTGACGGTGCTTGTACGAAACACCAACACTATGTAACACAGTAGGATGCATTAGATCGAACCCATCTTCAAGTAATGGCTGCACATTCAAGTAATGTGACTTTCTGCTCAAAGCATCTGCCACTACATTAGCTTTTCTAGGATGATATTGCACATTCAAGTTGTAATCCTTGATCAATTCCAACCATCTGCGATGTCTCATGTTTAACTCTGGTTGGGTAAAGATATACTTAAGACTCTTGTGATCTGTGAAAATGTTGCACACATTACTAAGTAGATAATGTCTCCAAATTTTTAGGGCATGCACAACTGCAGCAAGTTCAAGATCATGTGTTGGATAGTTGACCTCGTGCTTTCTCAATTGACGTGATGCATAAGCAATGACTCTCCTTTCTTGCATAAGAACACATCCCAATCCAGTCTTTGATGCGTCGCAAAACACATCAAAGGGTTTCTCGATATCTGGTTATGCTAGAACAGGAGCAGTGGTCAACAGTTTCCGCAAAGTGTGGAAAGCTGCTTCACACTCCTCTATCTACACAAACTTGTGATCCTTCTGTAGGAGACTCATCATCGGTTTGGCAATTTTCAAAAAATCTGGTATAAAGCGACGGTAATAACCCGCTAGTCCTAAGAAACTTCTAATCTCAGGAACTGTGGTCGGTGCTTTCCAATTCATAACTTCTTGCACCTTACTTGGATCGACTGAAACTCCATTCTCTGCTAACTAGCTCTCATTCCAAGAGTACACCGGCTCTTGACCCTCTGGGTACCCCACATCATGGAGCACTCTCCAAAGCAAAGTCAGCATGCCAAACTCGCTCAAGAAGGTGTCCGTGGTGCGGTGCTCCCTCAGGGCCAACGGACGTCGAGGTGCTCTTCCTCCGGTGGACTTACGGGCGGTCTGCTTCGTGCGGGCCATCTATAGCAAAAGTTCTTTTATTACCTCGGGGAAACATATTTTTGGTGATACAACTTTTATCAAAAGGAGACAATCAATTTATAAGGGGAGGAATGCATGACATGAAGGAAATGCACAAGTAACATGATGTATGTACGTGTCGTACGTTCTCTCAAACTTAGGAAATAAATACTTTCTAACGACTAATTCGGTGGCATACAAACGATCTCTCAAATACGTAGCTAATATGTTCTACACAATAGCGTTGTTATGTACCTACAGAAGATTCATTTCAGCCTAATTCCCAATAAATGCATAAAAGCAGTAAATTTTATCTACACGCTCTACACGAATCCCTAGATACGTGTACAACGGTAGTAACTACCCGAACCATCATCCTATTGATGGCATCGCCTCAACAGATAGAAGACCCATACATGAGATGCCTTTATAAAACATGCGTAGAACATGTAATTACTCCAGCATCTTATAAGCATTCACCCTAGATCGGCGGTGTATCCGATCATGCTCTCACAACTCACACTTACCGAGGCGTAGAGGCAAATAATCCATACATTACCACTCAAACAAGTGGCACTCATACAATAGCATGCCGTATGAGCAACGAAAGAGAAATATGATGCAAGAACCCTAGTCAGTACTTAATTAAGCCACCTAGAGTCCTTAACTAGGCATAGAGGATATGACCACTGGTACACTTTATAGTTTAGAAATCATGTTTTTCAAATGCATTTTTGTTTTAAATACACTTGTGAACAGTAACATGCTAAACCATGCTCTGATACCAGCTATAACAGAACCGACCAGTTATACGAAATTAAGTAAGAAAATCATCCGCCAGAGCAAACGATTTAGCAAACTTAAGCCCGTATAACCCGGTAGTCCGTAAAATCATGAAGGATTTCAAACCAACTTCCATTCCAGCCAAGATTGTAATAAGTTTAGCGGTCACCATCACATATTACATAAAAGTTCGCAATCTCAAATACATCAAAGTTTCAACATAGTTATTACAAAACCAGTTCGAATAAAAGTAGCGGAAGTCATTTGTTCAAACCACACACACACACTCACGTAGAGTTCAAATATAGTGCCAGCGAATGATCATCTCCAACAAAAGCATCAGACGAGATGTAAGGAATGACCATGCCCATGGTCCTAAGCATCACCCATCATAGGATACAGGCAGTTGATATAGTAGCCGTAATACATTTTCCCATCTGCAACAAGTGGGAATAAAACCCTGAGTACGAGAAGGTACTCAGCTAGACTTACCCGACATAACCGAAAATAAGTGACATCAAGGATTATGAAGGGCTTTATAGTAGGGTAGCTGACTCATTTGCAAAAGAAGCATTTTTAGCATTTCAAGAACCTTTCTAAAAGCATTATTGCCAAGTTAATTATTATTAACCTGTCGACTAGATTTGCACCTATACTAGAGTAAACATGTGATTAAGCAGATAATGATAACCAATGATCATTAAACAACTTCCATACTGTCATATTCATTATAACTATCCAAGTGTTCCATAAACATTTACTACGATGAAGTAACTCAAGTCAAGTGCTCACTATCCAGGAGCGATGGCGATTCGAATCGATTCCTAACCAGCTGGTGATTTATTCCTTACACAAACCTCACTCACCCACTAAAGTGAGATATTGATCACCGAGTCAACTTTCCAGGTATCTCGAGTTTGCCAGGAACCACATGTACCCGGGGGCTGACCGACTGCACTTTGGTCTTATCATCCCGCCCCCGTGTCCTACCATACCTGCTCCGGCATAGTGCGTTGCGGGCAATCTACTCGGCCCAAAAAATCTCCCAGCTTCGTGGTCGGAAGGTACTTTATTCGGCTAGCTAAATGTAAGGCATGCGTTCAACATAACTCGAGGCCCAACAACGGTCGGTCCTTAATCGACACAGACAGAAACACTACAGTCCAAAACTCTGCAAGTCTCCGTCCGGTCTTAACTTCATTTAACACTTAGTTATACCATGACTTCATAGTCATCCAAGCAGATCCAGGTAACCACCTATAGCTCACAGGTGACAGGGAATCACCTGATTTCTACCGGTCTAAGCCAGCTAAGCATTGACTCGACTGCGGATACCCGGGTAACAAGGATATAGTATAACAAAGGTAGACAAGGTATAATGCAGCAATGGTTGCAAACAACTCCTGAACGTAAGGCATCAATTAAAGTAAAGCATTTAATTAAATCATTGCAAACTGGGAGAAAAATGCTCCGGGGCTTGCCTCTCTCGAAGGAGCTCGGACGGTGATCTGGGCACTCCGGAAGTTCCTCAACGTCCTCCTTGTCGGCTTCTGGCACCTCCTGTGGCTGCACCTTGAACTGCTCCTCGGGCTCCTCGAGTATGATGACTGGGCTCTTAGTTTGCGATCCTGTATGATGCAATGTGCGTAAGTGCTTATGCAATCGGTGCATCGGATGAGATGAATACAAGGGATATGTTTAAATGCAAGGTAGTCAACATCATCCAAGAAAATATACTACAAGCACATGTTATCTACTGCATTCTCTTCTACTACTAATATGTTAAGTCAACATATCTTATGAAATGTTTCAAGGATACACCAAAGCTTTGCTAATTTCTTAAACACATAAAGCAATGCTTAATTAAACCCTAATTAATAATAGGTTTGAATAGCAACTTCTATTTTTCTTACTTAGAAAATCTTAGAAATTACCATAGCACATTACTACCCTAAGTAGTCTATTATCAGATTTTCATGGTATTTGAATGAGTGGATTAGCCTACACAAAAATCACAAGCTATGGCAGGATTATGAACATAAAAATACTTTGAACTGTGAAAAGTGTCAAACAACAGAGTTAGTATTTTTTCTATGTTCTTCATAGCATACAATGACTATACAAAATTTATCACATGCATGTTTTATACAAAGTTTGCTCTCTAGCTAAATTAACAAAATTCAGCTATTAAAGGTACTTGAACTACACCTCAAAATTTTCCCACAACACATGCATGAAACATATTTTTCCTAGGAAATACATGACATAAGAAGATTAACAAACTTGGAATCATATTTTTCTGAAGCCTATAGATTTTTCTACATATTTTTCAAGTTATCAGCAATATACATGATTAAATAAAATTCTACAGAAAAGTATTTCAAAAATGACATGCAATAATTTTTCCTAGTAGATCTAATGATAAGGAACCTAGAAAAATTTATTTCAATAGATTTGGAGCAACTTTGAGTATCCAAACATTTTGCAAACCATTTCTATTTTCAAATAATAAAGAATAAATTGAAAACAATTCCTTCAATCGCTACTGGGCCGGCCCGAACGGATTAGGCGGCCCACTGCCACTTTTGGCTTGCGCGGCCTGAGCGCAAGGGAGGGGAGACAGCCCGGCAGGCGTCGGCCCACGGCCTGGCTCGGCCTGGCTAGGCTGAGGACAGAGGCCATGACGGCAGCTTGCGCTGGCGCGGCGGCGCGGCTCGGCCACGAGGCCGGCAGCCATCTCCGGCCATAGCAGGGCGAGCTAGCAGGCGCATGTGATGCGCGAGATGATGGCGAATGCGGTAGGGTAGCTAGGTGGGGCTGGAGAAGAGAAGGAAGAGGCCTTCCATGGCGGCCGAGCACGGCGGCGCCATGGCCGGCGTGGCGAGGCTTGAGATGGCTCTACCTGAGCTCCGCAGGCGGCGCAAATGCAAGCACAACTTGAAGGAGGGCAAGGCGGAGCTACGGGCGTGTGCTTGCTGGTCGAGGTGGAAGAGCCGCGGCGGATTTCGCCGGCGGGTGCGTGGCGTGGCGAGAGGCAGAGCTGCGGGCGCGCGGTGCTTGCAGAGAGGCGAGGTAGCGCGAAAGTGAGCCAGCGAGCGCACCGGCATCAGTAGGTGTAGGCGGGCATGTGGGCGCGGGCGTAGGCCGGCTGCGATGCGCGGCGGCATCGACGGCGCATGGCCGCCATGCGGCGGGCGAGCTCTGCCACGGTCGGGACGCGCGGCGCGACGCGTCAGCAGGCAGGCGTGCGGAGACAGGCCAGACGCGGTGCGGTGCTAGGGCTGGGCTGAGCGAGGCGAGGCGCGCGCGGGAGGCTAGCTGGGCCGACTTCGGTCGTGGGCCAGAAGTGAGGCGGCTGGCCCGCGAAGGAGGGAAAAGCCTTTTTCATTTGTATTTTCAAGGAATTTTTACATGCCATCTTTCAAATATTATTTTGAGCAAGAAAATGACATCTTTTAAAAATGTACCAAAAATGAAAGTTGGCTAGAATTTAATTCCCTACAACTTTACTTTTATGACCAAAGCCAAATTCTTCTAGATTTTGAATTGTAAGATCAAAGTCCACGTTTAACTCAAAACCCTAATTTTTGGGAATTTATTTTTGAAGCCAAATTTTGAATTAATTTGAATACAAACCTTGCTCCAAAAATTGAACTAAACATTGCTAGATGATTTACAATAGTAGCCAAACATGTTTTACTAACCTAGCAAGCAAAATCAGGGCAAAACGAGTCTAACAAAGGTATGCAACATTCAGGTTTCACAACATGTTTCAAATGTTTTGAAGCAATGTTTCAATTGTTATTTACATGATTAGGCATGTGTGATTAGAATGCTTGATGATGCATGATATGCATGATTTGCAGTGACTAAATGCAGGCATAACACCGGGGTGTTACAGTCCCCACGTAAGATTTGGTCGTCCCCGCCGCCGGTCCTCCTTGCCGGGCGAGGTCCATCCCGCTAGACGACCTCCTCCTCGCCGGTCATGCTCCTCCCACCGGTCCTACTCCTCCCACTAGTCCTAGTCCTCCTCTGCTCCTCCCTTGCTCGTCCAAGCTCATCCCCAACTCGCGTGCCGCCGGTCCTGCTCGTCGTCGACTCGCCGTCGCCGTCCTGCTCATCCTTGACTAGAACCCCTCGCCGCTGGCCACCCCAAGTCCCCAAGGTGAGCTCCCTTCCCTCCCATGCTCCTCTCCCCTCCCATGCTGGCAGCTCCTCCCCTACTTATCTCCCCTGTATGACTGAATCTGCATGTGTTTGTTCAGTGAAGTCTTTTATTTACTAAATAAGTCTACTGAATATGAGACTACTACTGTTGTCATCATTAGTTGACTTTAGAGATGGGGAGGAAGATGAGATGGAAGGTACATGGATACCTTGGTCTATCATTGGAGAGGCAGTGGGAGCAGATGAATAGCTTGAGCTGCGTAGAAGTGCAAGAGTGAGGGAGCTCTATGAAGAAGAAGAATTTGAGTCTGAAGAAGAAGAGTATGACAGATGAGGATGTGTACTACAGTGAAGAAGAAATATGATCTGGACCATCTCCATCTAGTAGTGAAGCCTTTTGTGATGCCCTGGTCTTATGAACTGCAGCTGTGTTACTTTGTGTTTGTGTGTCTTCTTTTGTGATTTGTGAGACCTGAACTAAGAACTATGTGCTTGTGCTGTCCTTTATTTATAAATTGTGTTGTGCACTTGTATTACTGTCATATCCACTTGTATTGTAATTACCAGCTGCTGATATGGTGTGCTCATGGATGGGAGGCTACTAAAATCATCTAGATAAGTCACAACTTAGTGTTTTCTATTTTTTTATGAACAACTAGCTGTCTATTGACTAATTTACTAACTACTAGCTGTCAAAATGTGTTGCAGGAGCTAGGAACGTGCAAGAGTAAGCAAGCTAGGAATCATATATGTCTACTGGCCCTCTTTTTATACTTACTGTGACTCATATATAGTAGTTATATACATATATAGTTATATACATAATATATATATATATAATTTATGGCTATATTGCCAAAACGCCTAGGAAAACGCCTAGGAGCGCCTAGGACCGAGTACTCCTAACTAGGCGTTAGGCAATGGGTCAGCGTCTAGATTTCGTCTAGCGCCTAGCTGAACTTTACGCGCACCCCATCGGCACTGGGGTCTCCCGACCTCTCTCCTTCATCAAGGAGATGGAGAAGAAATATCTCTAGAGCTTGAAGTAGGGCTCGATCCCTAGATACCCCTCATACATCGCGATGAAGGTCGCGATGTGCTGGATCCCATTGGGGTTCAAGTGCTGCTAGCTCGATCTGATAATGGATGCAGCAGATCTTGGAAGAATGGGTGAGGAAGAACCATGAGTCCACACTCATGGAAGAGCGTGAAGGAGACGACGTAGCCGTTAGGTGGCTGCTGGCGCCTCCTCATAGCCATGCACAAGCCACTCTACTACATCGGTCCTCACACTGGAGAAGACCACGCTTGATGAGGCCCTCCATGCACACATAGGTAACATCAGAGTGATGCCACGAATCCATGGAGGATGGAGGTGGCTATGGAGAAGCAAAGGCGACTGTGGAGGAGCGGAGGCTATAGATCTAGGGCTCCAGCGATAGACTAGCAAGCACGGCAGATCTAAATGGTCGCTGGTAGAGAAATAGAGAAGGTAATGTTGTGGTTTTAGTGTGCAGAAACATGAAGGGAGAGGCCGATATTTATAATGTGGAGTGGGGCAAGAAGGCGAAACCATCCACCTAGATTCACGTGCCCACTGTGTCGTGTCACGTCATCTCCCTCCGAAGATCGGGCGCATGCAATCTCTGTCCGCGCCCTCAAAGGACATGTCAGATTATGGTTCACCTGGTCGATGGACCAAGAACCGTCGTAGGTAAGGAGGGATACAAAGCTGAAAATGCTCCTATGGCCCATTCAGGCCTAGGAGTTCGAAGGCCGGCCCATCGACTGGTTCACAGCCACTCCTAGGGCACCCTAAGAGCGAGGGGTGGAAAGGGAAGGGCCCACTAGCAGCCAGTACCCAGGTGCACGAGTCACCATGGCATCTCGGCCCTATGTTCGAGTCTTGGTTGGTTCCCAGTTCATGGCCTTTTCTCGAAGAAAGGCAACGAGCCCTTGGGACCGGTCAAACGGACCCGAGAACTATATGGATTGGCCACTAAAAATCTAGAGTCAGTCACTAGCTGACCCATGCCAGACCCCCGTGAATGGGGAGCCGGGCCCCACTCGGACTAGCCCATTAACAGCTCATCGAGCACCATGTTTCGTCTGTCGAGGAAAAATGTGGCATGGCTCAGCCCCTCTATTTTATCAAAAAACGCTTGAGGGATGATGATCATAAAGACGAGCCGACCCTCAACCGGACCTCTGCTACGCATGGGGGCTCGAGGAAAGTTAGACACGCAAGGAGACCGAACGCGCGGTCGCAGTACGATGACGGACCGATCGGATTTTAGGGGACTAGAATCAAGAAAAATCTTTCCAACCTCCTGAATCCTACTGGTTACATGCCCCCTAAGAAGACCAACAACGATAAAAGGGAACCACCATCCTATTAGGACACACCACGGGCTACAAAAAGAAGGCCAAGGCCCTTAGAGTCTTCCCATCTAGAAAAGTCCTCTAAAGGAGTATTCTACTCCTCTGTAGGCTCGGGGGCTACTGTCGGGTATCGATAGTAAGGATACGCAAAGCAAGGAACTTAACATCCCATACTAACTTCCTTGGATGGAGCAAGACGTATTAAAAGGCCTCGCTTGACCCCAAGACTACTGGGCCTCGCCCAAGGCCGTGAGGCTCTGTTTTGCCTAACCTCTTAGGCGCGAGCTCCGTCTCGTCCAACCCCAAGGACACGATTTCCGTCTCGTTCGACCTCAAGGATGTGGTTTCCATCTCGCCCGACCCCAAGGCCGTGGGGTCTCGCCTAAGGCCGTGGGGCTCCATCTCGCCTGACCCCTTGGGTGCGGGCTCCGTCTCGCCCGACCCAAGGATGTGGTTCCCATCTCGCCTGACCTCGAGGCCACGGGGGTCTCGCCTAAGGCCATAGGCTCCATCTCGCTCGATCCTTGGGTGCGGGCTCCGTCTCGCCTGACTCCTTGGGTGTGGGCTCCTTCTCGTCTGACGGGGACCCATACCACCGCCAACCACTTTAGGTCCAAGCGTATGGGCCTAGGTCAAAACTCTGACATCAGAGAGGAGACTGACATGCCTCGATGTAACCCATGGCCATGACGGGCCATACCTGAGGATTCACATCAAGAACAGTGTCGGACTGTGCCGGTGCTGTTCTGCCTAACCCTCATACGAACACTGACAGGCACGTCAGTTCACCACGATGTCCGCCAGGACGGAATGGAATGCCATGACTAGGTAGATGACGCCTGCGCATGGCGCTAGTGACGAATAGGGCCACAACATGGAGCCATCCCTATTGACATCTATAGGATCAGTGAGACCCGCATGAAGGAGAAGGACCCGGCTATCCTGGAAGCCTTTTTCCCTCTCGTTCTCCTCCTTTTCCTTCTCTGTAACCCACGCTTTTCCTTCGCCTATAAAAAGGGAAGCAGTGCGCTCCTATGAGGGGGCCGACTAAGAGATAAAAATACAAAAGCACGACATGAGCACACGGTTGAGTAGCAATCGAGCTCTCAACATCCGTTCACTCCCTCCACCAAAGACTTAGGATCCTTTTTCTCTCTCGCCTGTTTGTAACTCCTACTGTAAACCAAGTACCGGTAACACGAGCAGCAGCGAACTAGACGTAGGGATGTTCCACCCAAACCAGTATAAACACTTGTGTCCTCTGAGCACATCATCCGGACCAGACGCTCAAATACAAATTTGCTCATCTGTGGTAAAAAACATCGACAGTGGGGGACGACCGGGGATATTCTCGTGGTGGCGTGCGGAAGAAGGGTGCAAAGAGAGGTGCAACTCTGATGGCTTTGAGGAGGGTGCGAGTTCGGGAGCATAGAAATAGAGCTCAGATGACTTTAGTTTTCAAAATAGATTTTGAAAATATTTTTGAGCGAGTGATTTTAAGATTTGAATTTTTGGGATGTTACAAGAATAAAAGTGATTGGGACCTAAGAGAGGGCTTCAAACTTGAGAGGGGACTTAGACACGACGATCTATTGTCACCCTATCTGTTCCTTCTTTACGTGGAAGGCTTCACATCATTACTACAGAGGGCATAGCAAGAGGGGTGATCGCCTGAGTGAAAATTATGTCAGGCTGCACCGAGTATATCACACCTATTGTTTGCCAATGACTCACTGATTCTGATTCGTGTGAACGAGTGATGCTCAACAACTTCAAGACATCCTTGACTTGAATGAGAGATGTTCGGGGCAAACGATTAATAAGACAAAATCAACAGTCCTTTTCAACCGAAATACGAAGGTGCAAAATGGAAAAAGGAGGTGTGTGATCTTCAGGTCACATGGGAAACAATGAATGAGAAGCATTTGGGGCTCCCGGTGCACGTGTATAGATAGAAAGCTAGGGACGTTTGCTTATCTAAAAGACAAGATTTGGAAAAGGAATACAAGGGTGGAAGGAATTCTTAGCTGTGGGCCAGCAAAAAGATCATGATTAAAACAGTGGCACAATTAATCCCAAAGTTTGCAATGGGTTGTTTTGATCTAACAAAGTCCTTTTTGACCAGATTAGTAGCATGGTGTGTCGATTTTGGTGGAACGAACATGAAGGCAAGCACACAATTCATTGGCTTAGTAGGGACATGCATTCAACCTCACAACGTAGGCAAAACAAGGTTGGCGCCTCACAATCCCTATGTGGCAAAGTCCTGAAAGCTAAGTACTATGCCGACTCATCTGTTCTAGAGGCGAATCCAAAGTCTGGCATGTCATTTCTGGAGATGTGTGCTGCGAGGTTGAACTGATGAAGAAAGGAATTTGGAGAGCGATAGATGATAAGAATCTAAGAATAGGTCCCGAGGGAATTCCAATCCATTGTTATTTTTTAAAACTCCAATCCATTATTATACCAAGACAAAGAAAAGAAAAGGAAAGTAAACTAAAGAAAGGGAAATAGGAGTATTTGTCAAAAAAAAAAAAAAGGAAATAGGAGTAACCGAGTAGAGAGGAGAACCGGTTGAGGACACGAAACCGGGTCCCGAGCCTAGGGTTTGGTCTGCCCCTCTGCCGCGAGCACGTGTCCGCCACACTTCCAAAGGGATACACCCCCCGCCTCCCCACCGCCGCCGCCACGCTTTTGGCTCCATCGCCCACTCCTCTTCGGAGCCTCTTCTTTCGGCGGCGGCGCAAGAAGAGATGGCGGAGCGGCTGACCCGTATCGCCATCGTCAGCGAGGACAAGTGCAAGCCCAAGAAGTGCCGCCAGGAGTGCAAGAAGAGCTGCCCCGTCGTCAAGACCGGTAAAATCCCTTCGCCCCGTAGCTTCGGCGATTCGGACTTTAGGTTTAGATCTCGCTCCCGACCACCGCCTCTATGAGGAAGAGGGCCTCCTCTTCTCCGCCTCCTCCTCGGAGTCGCGATCGGTGACCGCCTGCCCCCGTTGCGCACCTTGTTCGGGTCGGGGGCGGCGGCGGCGTGACAGGACAGGGGTGGCGTTGCGGCGACGGCGACGGCGTGACAGGATAGGGTGGGCGGCGGCGACGGGACAGGGGCGGGGCGGCGGACGGGGCGGGGGTAGGGCAGGGGGCCTGGCTGTCCAGCAGACGCCTTTACCATCGGGAAACCTGTTCGTGCGTGGTGAATTCGATGTTAGAAAGTGCTTTTGTTGATTCGTTGGTCCCCTTGCAAGATCCGAGGAATCGGAACTGCTAGCAGCTGAAGCGTCGATTTTTCATCTGTAGAAATTTGGCTAATAACTCTTGTTTAGTGAATTATTATTAAATTGAACTCTCGCACATGTTGCTGGATGTATAGTTCGCACTGTAACATGTGAAGGTCCAGTGTCCAAATACGATACCATCCATTTTGCTGAAACAGATACAGTATATTGTTCTCTTCCCTCTGTTGATCTGCACGTCATCTAGTTTCTGGCTTAGCATGGATCGTTTGTATGACAATATTCTGTTTTACTGTTTAGGGAAGCTTTGCATTGAAGTGACTCCGGCGTCGAAACTCGCTTTCATTTCTGAGGAGCTGTGCATCGGTTGTGGTATCTGTGTAAAGGTAGGCTTCTAACTTCTCCAGCTAACTGTGTATGATGTGCCTATGTGATATAATGTGCTTCTCACTTCTGTAATCTCGGTTGCAGAAATGCCCATTTGATGCCATTGAAATCATCAACCTTCCAAAAGACTTGGAAAAGGATACCACTCACCGATATGGGCCTAATACCTTCAAGTTGCACAGGTACATACACTCTTCTCATTTTAGTGCTGGGGGTGTTTGTATAATTTTTTGCACTGTTGGTCATCTGTATGTTTCCTACTAATCTGACTTGAAGCTTGCCCCTTTGGGAGCGTTACTGATCTAGCCACCTGCAGGTTGCCTGTCCCGAGGCCTGGTCAGGTTTTGGGCCTTGTTGGAACAAACGGAATTGGGAAGTCGACAGCTCTTAAAGTGTTGGCTGGCAAGCTGAAACCTAACTTGGGGCGCTTCAAAGTATATTTCGATATCTGCTCCATACCTAATTTCATTTTCCTGTTTGTTGATTCTATACTAGTGTTTTTTTCTTTGAGGAAGGCTCTTCTCTTTCCTTTCATATATATAGACCTAAAAAAAGATGACATTTTACCTGTGCAATTATGCAGAACCCGCCCGATTGGCAGGAAATTCTTACATACTTCCGTGGGTCTGAACTTCAGAACTACTTCACACGCATATTGGAAGATAACCTGAAGGTCCTATTTTGCCACTTTAGTTTATCTGTTTGTATTTCATGCAGTGTGTGTTAGTATGTAGTCTGTAACTGTTACAACTTGATTATTGCTATGCGCTGGCTATTTTCATATGCTCCCTTTGGTCTTGCCTGTTTTCAATCCCTACAACATGTTCAATGATGTGCATTTTTTAACAATGTCTGTATTACATCTAAAGTTGCAAGCAATGGATGATTACAGCACTATAAAGATAACAATGGTTGTCACTCAACTTTTGTAGTTTGCTTTATAAATTTAAACAGTCATCACATTTGTTCCTTAATTGTTGCTATACCTTTGTTTATAACATACCAAGAACCTGATAGCAGGACATAGGGAAGTTTCATGTGAGTTTTTGTTTTTTAAATGTTCAATTGTTCTGATTCCTTTGGATTGTCTCTTTATTTCCTCAGGCAATCATCAAACCTCAGTATGTTGACCACATCCCAAAAGCTGTTCAAGGGAATGTAGGACAAGTACTTGAACAGAAGGATGAGAGGGATATGAAAGCTGAACTGTGTGTTGACCTTGAATTAAACCAAGTTATTGACCGAAATGTAGGAGATCTTTCTGGTGGTGAGCTCCAGAGATTTGCAATAGCAGTTGTTGCTGTGCAAAATGCAGAAATCTACATGTTCGATGAACCATCAAGTTACCTTGATGTGAAGCAGAGGCTGAAAGCCGCACAAGTCATTAGGTCCTTGCTTAGGCCCAACAGGTAAGACATTTGCTATCATGATTTTTCAATAGTTTTTTTCAATGAAATTCGTTGTCAACATCAGCCTGTTTGTTTCAGCTATGTCATCGTTGTGGAACATGACCTGAGTGTCTTGGATTACTTGTCCGACTTCATTTGCTGTTTATATGGCAAGCCAGGTGCTTATGGTGTGGTTACCTTGCCATTCTCGGTCCGAGAGGGTATCAATATTTTCTTGGCTGGATTTGTTCCAACAGAAAATCTTCGGTTCCGAGACGAATCTCTTACCTTTAAGGTAACATATCCACATGCTACTTGAAATCCTTATTCTGTGATGGAACTTGAGCTCCTTATCCTATCTTGGAAGTTCGCCTTACATTAGTGTTGTACTTTAAGATTGCAGAGACTCAAGAAAGTGCTGAGGAGATTGAGTCATATCAGCGGTATAAGTACCCTACTATGAGCAAAACACAGGGAAATTTCAAGCTTACTGTTGTTGAGGGTGAATTTACTGATTCCCAGATTGTTGTTATGCTTGGTGAAAACGGGACAGGGAAAACTACATTCATTAGAATGCTGGTAATGCCATCCCTCCTGGCCGCCGTCTTTATATAACTTTTTTTAAGCTCAAAGTCATTCCGAGACCCCCTCCCCTCTGGTATGGTTGGGATTTTAAGTCCTGGGAACGTCTTGTGTTGTCTTATCTGCAATATCAGAAGTTGTTTCAACCTCCTGTACTCGTTCAGAAGATCAATCTTGTTATTTGGCAGGCATATATCACTGACTTTGTACTGTTTAGTTGCTTTATAGTAGCGAGATGCGGTTACCGCTGTGCTTGACTGCTGGCTGCCACATGAACACGTCATTGTTCTTTTTGCTATTTGTGAATTTGTTGGTGCTGCAAAATCTTATGTGATTGCATTTTGGTCTGCAGTGTTATTTTTGTGTTGGCCTTAGTTTAATATTTGCTTGCTATACAAGAGTGCAAAAATCTTATTCAGGTTGATCATGTTGAGGGGCAAAAGACTTTATTTTCTCTGATTGTATTGTGCTAGTCAAGACTTCACTCCTGCATTCCTTTGATTGCTAGAAAAAAATGCACAAGGTCTGTGCTACTTTTGTCGTCTTACGTTCCTTATTTGTTATGTCTGGACAGGCTGGGTTGTTGAAGCCAGACACAGTGGAAGGAACTGATATTGAAATTCCTGAATTCAATGTGTCTTACAAGCCCCAAAAGATTAGCCCGAAATTCCAGAATACCGTGAGGCATTTGCTGCATCAGAAAATTCGGGATTCCTATATGCACCCTCAGTTTGTGTCTGATGTAATGAAACCACTGCAAATTGAACAACTCATGGACCAGGAGGTTGTTAATTTATCAGGTGGAGAGCTCCAAAGAGTTGCCATATGCCTCTGCCTTGGAAAGGTAATATTGTTGTTCTGTTTAATACATTGCTTTGTCTACTTGATGCTTTCCTTGATTGGCCTAATATAATGTTACAGGAATAAAATAGATGTGTTCTAGTAGTTTCACAACTTTGCATCTAGGATATATTCCTTGCATTTCAACTACACAAATGTTTTCCTACTCCTTTTTTATTATTTGTACCTGATTGAAAGTTGAAGTCGTTTAGGACATTGATTACCTACAAGATATCAATTTTAGATGAAATTTGTTATATATTATGAAATGAGAGTATTTTCTTAATGATTCTAGTAAACATTAATCTTATGTTTTTAAAATACGTATTTTGTTACATCTTTATCATCAAAGCTCAAGATGTTTGACTGATACAAATCCTAAATGACTTGTACTTTGATCCGAGGGAGTCATTATTGATTTTCCTGATACAGAAGTATGTGGGGTCACATGTGACGCAACTACTTGCCTGAGTGTCATTTACAACATAGCGGGTCTGGAATCAGCCTTCTTTCTTTTTTTATCCATGTCTCAATGTCTGTTTCTACAAAACCAATCGTATATTGTTTTTTGAGTGGTCCAATTCAATAGACGGTGCATTTTTTTAACCTTCTATAATTGTATAGATGTACTCATTTTGTGTATCGATGTACTTTGACTCGAGCATGCATATTGACCCCTGTCCATGCATGGCAAATAGAGAGTGTTGAGTGTGTTGCAAGTTGTGATGATGCAGAGCTTGGTTGGCTGACAGTATATTATAGTTCATATATATCAAGCATAATACCTTTTATTTCTGCTACTTTTCATTTTTGCGCCTCTTGAATACTATGGTATCCAGTTAATGATGATGCGTGAAGCCATATATACCTAATTTTTTAATGGCGCTGAGCCTGTACATACCACTAGCCCTATATTATTTGGATTGATTGTCAGCTTCTGCATACTTACATCGCGGTGTATGTTCAGCCTGCAGATATCTATCTGATTGATGAACCAAGTGCGTATCTTGATTCGGAGCAGCGTATTGTTGCCTCAAAGGTTATCAAGAGATTCATTCTTCACGCGAAGAAAACTGCATTTATTGTTGAGCATGATTTCATCATGGCAACATACTTGGCTGACAAGGTCATTGTTTATGAGGGGCGAGCTTCTATTGACTGTACTGCCAATGCACCACAGTCTTTAGTATCTGGGATGAATAAATTCTTATCGGTAAGTGCAAGATAACAAAATATGGACTGTTACCAAAAACATAGTATGCTCTTTGTTGGTCCAGTTGTACGCAGTTCTCATAGATTAATCTTCAGTCATTTTAAATAATACTATATTTGCACTTCAACTTTTATTGACCTGGAGTCTATAGATAATACCCCTTACATTGGTTCCTAGAGTATTAACCTAGAATTTCATGCTCTAGTTTTTGGGTAGCGTCTCTTTGGCACTTTCAAAAGAGACCCAACCAACTATAGGCTGTGTATAAACGTATAGGACTCTTAACAGATCAGGCTCTTCAAGACCTTACTAACACCTTGATGATTAACATTAATTTTCAGGAGTCGAGAACTCTATAGATTCGCACATAAAAACTCTTTTCTGTATCTGTGCATTTGCTTTGATTTCTTCATTATTGGTTTATCTATTTCCCTGCACTAACTTTTTCATTTGTCATGCATTTGGTAGCATCTTGACATTACTTTTAGAAGAGACCCGACCAACTATAGGCCACGTATAAACAAGTTGGACTCTACAAAGGACAGGGAACAGAAGTCAGCCGGGTCCTACTACTACCTCGATGACTAATGAGGAAGTACAGGTTGTCATATATCTGTGTATTTTTCGTGCACAGAACTACCTATATGTTTACTGACCTTTTTACCTTGTTCAGAATCTTCTTGGAGAGCTATATGGCGCATAATCGTTCCAGGGCAGTGCAAATGAGAAGCTACCTTGAAGCTACCACTACATCATGGCATGAGACTTGTTAAATAATTGGTTGCAGGAGTAGAGTGCACCGGTTACAACTTATAAAGCAGAGCATGCTGTGTTGATACTGAGTGTTTGTTGGCTTGACCTATATGAAGAGAAGGATCGGTGTTAAAATGGGTTTTGGGAGGGGAGAACCAGTTTCTGTTTTTAAGCAACACTGTACTGTCGATTTGCCCCTCGAGTATATTTGATCCTCAATTTTATAGATCACATTAAAGTTTTGAGCGACAATGTGAAATCTTATGATAAATTGCTGTGCTTATTGGTTATCTGATTGTACTTCATTCTTTGAAAACAAGTGTTTGAATGACCGAGTAAACTGATTGACGACAGTTTGTTCATTGTCTCATTTTTTTCAAACCACATTTTCTTTAGAGTTAAATGCATTAGTGGTCCATTAATTTTTATTCGTGTTTCACTTAGGTCCATCAACTATGAAAGTCTTTTTCTTTTTAATCTGACGTGGCTGTCCATGGTGGCGTTGATCTGTCTTTGGAGGAAGTCCACGGTCAGCACGGGCGGCGGTGCCGTGTCCAGCTGCTCCGTGGGGGCAGGGTTCATGACCGTGCTCCCCTGGCAGGTGGTTGTCCTCGAACGGGAATTCCCTGTCAGCATCTCAAAGCTGTATACGTCCGCCTCCTCGGTGCACTTGGCCGCCTCCCGCTCCACACCTCCGGTGGCGTGTACCAGATGCAAGGGTTGGTGGCGACGGTGGCACTGATGGCGGGCTGGCCGAACCCGGCGACCTTGACGTGGAGGTGCACGTTGGCGTGCCGTGTCCTGACAAGCACTTTGGACGGGTTCTGGTACGTCACCGAGGTGAGTAGCGCGGCCTCGGCGCCCACGGCGTCGGCGCCAACGAGGTGCTTCACCGCGAAGGCCTTCTCCATGGCCCCATCCAATGCACCTCCTTGAGGTTGCCCACCAGGGCCCTGGTCTTGGTTTGGCCTTGCATCCGCTGGAGGCTGGACTATGAATCTACATATGATCAAGTTGCACGATGGTGAGCTGCTGGATATAGTGCACCTTGGCGAGCTCACGCGTGGCCAGGTATCGCCGCCGCCCCTGTGGAGCAGCCAGACACAGCGCCGCTGCCTGTGCTGACCATGGACTACCTTCAGAAGACAGATCAGCGACACCGTGGACTACCACATCATATTAAAAAGATAAACGTAGAGGTATGAACTAGAGATGCATCACTTCAAAAGTTTATAGACCTGAAAAACCACTTTTATAAGTTGATGGACCTAAGTGAAACATGAATAAAAGTTAATGGATCAATGATGCATTTAACTCTTTTCTTTATTTATAGGCTAATCCTAAAAGTTGGCGACGATGTGGTGGCCTCGCCTGCTCTTGAAAAAAAAGCAGAAGAAATGGAGCTCTCAGAGTCTGCTCGTTTCTGCAATGAGGCACCAGGAGTAAAAGACGATCACATTTCTGTCGCGGACCGAAAGTAAGTGCAACAGAACAGGGTACCCGTAGCCACGCACTGGCAATGGCAAGTAAACTAGGCGTAGCCGAAGACTGCCATTTTTCAATTTACAGAGCTCCAGCACAAACTCCTGATGGCAGTGTCACTTGAGAATGATCCGATCATCAACAGCTATTTGGTGGTCTCCTGATTTCCATAGACCTCGAACTCGGCCAAACTAACCCAACAAAACCCCCCATGACCACCAAGCTGCAGAATTATTTCTCTGGCTCAAGAAAACGGTTGCCAAATTATGATGGAAGGCATTCATTCAGTTAAACATTTTACAACATGGGCGCAGGGCATCCAAGCATTTCCTTGGTTATTTCCTACTCCAGTCCAGCATGTGCCACCGCTTTTGAACACATACACTGCGACTTGCCGACTTCCTCAAGCCTCCAGCTTATGCTTATGTCTCCAGCAAATGTACATTGGTGGGGACTGGGGAAGCATAGCTGCCACCGTTATATGCCATTTTGTCAGTGATACAGTCTTCGCAAACTTCCTTAAACCTCAGGTCCCGCTTAAGTACCTTTTGTACTTGCTTTGTGCAAGACTTAGTAAGAAGTCTGTGAACATGCGCTCATATCCTGGCATTTTACCGTAACCTGCACAGTTAAATTGCGTCAAGAAGACACTGTTAGGAGATGCTATTGTAAGGAAATCATTGTAAACTGCGCAGTTAAATTGGTCAAGAAGATACTGTTAGGAGAATATTTTATCTGATACAATATTCTTCTTAGACAATGAAGCACCGTTCTGCATTATAGCTTAAAGTGCAAATTGTGTCCACAATATTTTCAGCAATGGCAAAAGGAAGCGCAAATGGTATCCAATACATTAGATAAGTGGTCACAATCATGTGCTTAACTCCCACAACATAAAAAACTTCCCTTTATGGCAAAGAATTGGCTCCCGGGATGAACTAAACATAAGTAGAGTAGCTAGGCTATTTCTGTCCCAACAAAATCGATATTTGGTCATGAAGAGATCCTACTGGATTCTTGAACAGTCAGAGATGGCCTAGAAGGCCAGAGATTTGTAGCTAGGATACTCCTCACACTTGGCTGGGACCAAAGTTTGGCCCAACAAGTTCTGCATGGACAAAGAGAACAGAAACGAAGAGGACAAACCCAAGGTATGAATGACAAGATAACAAAATAACCACGCACCTGGGAAGTAGTTGATATCAATTATGTAGTACCGATCTTTGGTTCCAAGTTCTCTAATCATATCTATATTGAACAATCTCAAACCCTGCAGGTTTGAACTTTTGCCATGTCAGCCAAGCTAACATGAAACAGATATGTGCAGTTCAGAACTAGAATTACACATACCAGCCGGCCACGAAGCTCCCTGCCCAGTTTCTCTAGAAGTGGCCTTGGAGGAAGCTCTATCATGTATGAGAAATCTATGTTAAGTGATGTAACACAAAGATCACTAGGTGCACTTGGCAATGTGTAACGAGCAAATCACATTATGATTTATAGGTCATCTATTTTCTCATTGAACAAATTTTGCCCTAAACTTCATAATCATGACTAATGGAGATATCAGATATGACACCTCAACTCATTTGCATTGACAATTCTCAGGACAAATTGCATGTTTAATTAAGGGATCACTTGGATTAATGGAAAAGATACACAAATTTTTAACAAATGGTGAGATTGACAGCAA
This sequence comes from Miscanthus floridulus, assembly GCF_019320115.1. Taxonomy (NCBI): domain Eukaryota; kingdom Viridiplantae; phylum Streptophyta; class Magnoliopsida; order Poales; family Poaceae; genus Miscanthus; species Miscanthus floridulus. The sequence continues at coordinate 13,151 of NW_027098439.1, read as the reverse complement.
CACTGCACAGTTCTCACCTGCAATAAGAGGGTCAAGATCTGCATCATCCGCACTAGCTGCAGCACATGAAACTCTTGGCAATCGATAGACGCCAACGTTGTTTAGTAAGTCATATGTGTTAACATCAGGAAGAGAGAACCTGCGGACAACCTGTATTGTTTCACCAATGATATACACCTTAAAGAGGATCCCGCCTGTAGAGGCAATAAATCAGATCCCACATTTCTACTGTTTCAGGGCAAAGTGTCAGGAGATAGGGAAAAAAACAAACAATATAGATGAAAACAGAAAATCAGAACATACCATGGTTTATGAATTCCTGTAGAACGAGAGGCGGATCAAGCATTGACAAGGATGCCACATCATATGCAAGATACAGTTCGTGACCTTTAGATGTTCCATCAACAACCAATGGCTTGGCAACTGCAAGAGGATAAGTACTTCCAGTCAAGCAATCTCCGTTTACTAGCTCCCCATATAGCAAAAGAAAAAAGTGACATGTGTGAATTATTTCAGTATAGAAACAGCTTAAGTGCAAAGCTCCAGCAGCAGAATAAGTTGAAACCTACCGCTGACAAATAGGCACCAAATATTCATTAACTAGAACAAATGTGATTACTGAGAATGGTAATGGGTGAACCCAACAGCTTTTAAAGCTCATGAAAGGAAGAGCAGAAGGGCTGATAGAAGTAAATTTACTTTGAGGGACTTCTGTGGCATATTGCTTCTAATTGCACCTAGGTTGTAGTGTACAAAACTGAAGTACCAAATTTCAAAAGATGGTTTCAAAGCCACAATAACAACAAAACATTTCAGTCCCAAGCAAGCTGGAGTAGGCTAGAGATGAAACCCAATATGAGCCACAGAAGAAGGGAAACAACTTGCATAAAAATTTAAGAGCCATTAATGATAGTAATATATAACTTGAGGAACTAAAGCCTAGTCCATGGTTCAGACACGTGGATTGCTGGATAAGTAGTCGCAAAGCCAAGATTTTAAATAAAAAAAATGCCGCGAGAAACACGAGCCAATCCGCTCAAATGTTTCCAATTTCTGGAATTCTGCCTTGAGCAGCGATGAAAACAAAGGTGCATTTCAATAGGACTGTAAAATTTGAGTAAAGCTCAAAAGCTAGTTAAGCAAGCACACAAACAACAATGATGGAGCTTGCTGGGAAGTAATTCTGTGGCCTTAGCAAGGAGAGAACCAATCTACCAACAGAAGGATAGAAAAGATATATATAATTCAAATAATCTAATCAAGTAAACATAAATAAATAAGTCCCAAGAAGATAGACTAAATTGAGTGGACCTGATTATTTCAAACGATTGCTCACAAGCACTTTCCAATGTTCTTTATCCAAATAATTGATAGCTTGAAGATTGGAATCAATTACCCAAGGGCAATGTCAGTCCAGCCATAGCTACAGCAGTTGGTATAGAGGATGGGTCCTCCGAAACGACCAGTTGGCGTGGGGTACAAACTTCACCTGCAATATTTCAATGCACTTACAAACACATGTTTAATGCAAACATAGTACGTCCTTCACAAATGGAAGTTAAAGGTGCACTTTGAGCAGTCTTCCTTTTACTAATAGCAATATACTACTTTTGCTATCAATCAAGAAAATTTATCTGTCAATTTGAAATCTGCCAACAGTAAAACAAGTCTCCAACAAACTCAAGCAAGACCTTCTGTTTTTCGATATCTATTAGTTTATATGGTATCATCACAATTCATATTGTCAAAGAAAGAACTGGCATAGCAACCCTTAATTGGAAAATTCTGTGGTTCATGGTGAATGGAGTAAAACAGAAAATTCTATATGGCAAACATTTGTGTGCCTAGTATGGGCAAAAGTCGCAAAACTATTTTCCTTCCTACGACTTTAGTTGTATCATAATTTGGTGGGAACATGATACTTCAATGTGTCAGCATTTTAAGATCAAATGGAAGGTAACTTAAACGATGTAAACATTAAAAAAATAAACGAACAGCCTCATTACCATAGAAATTGGACAGGTTCAAATCAGCTACTTCTTCAAGCATTGATTGTCGATTGTTCAGATGCTTGATAGCATTTGGGGGGTCAAGGACAGTAACTTCTGGATGTTCTTCATGATAGTCCTTCAGAAAATGGAAGAAACTAAGCAAGCAATGCAATGGAAAGTGGTAACATTGACTTGGAAACTACAGAAAAGCATTATGACTACGATAAGATTGTAATTGATTGATTTGAGCATACTATTTTTCAGCATTGCAAAAAAGAATACTGGCAGCAACTTTCCAAAAGTGTGGCAGTGAACAGTTTGAAGGAAAAATAGAAAAAACATGAGAAGTGAGTATATGGCACAATCTTACCTCCAGAACCTGCTGCCACTCCTTCCTAGTAATCTGCATAAGGAACCAAGAACTCTTTCAGTACGATGGATAACAGAGGCTGCATAAAACTATGATGACCTTTTCTTGGAAACATTAAGCAGAATTCACCTCACTCAAGGATCAGCAAGTTCACAAGAAGTGAGTGATTCTCCCACAAAACTTGAACTAGGTGACTAGGTCCTATGCTGCTGCATTCTTATTATTGCAGATTAAAATAGGATGTGACTGACCTTGTGTAAAATAACATCAAAAGGGCCTTGTTCTGAGAGGGGAAGAGACTCATCAATAGATACAAAACTGATTCCATTCTTCCTGACAAAAGCACATGACAAGAAACTCATCAAGAAGCACAAAGGAAAAAACAAAAGCTTGGCAAGAGCCACAATATTCAATTCAACATGCAGAGCTAGTGATAGCAGTATCCATATACTATCAAAGTACACAAAATATTCATAAAACATGCCCTCAGTTTATAATTAGCAATATGCTTGAGCAACGAGATAATACTAAAACTAGAAACATAAATGGGATGGTACTTGGGTATATCTACAGGGGTAAGGAAAGAAATGTTATACTATAAGTGAACTGCATGGTATCAGGACATTTATTGTTTGAGATGCAGAGAGGACTACAAGGGGAGAAACTCAACTGGTTTCAGGATACAGAAGCTGTCAAGGAAAACTGCTCAATTTGCAGAAAAATATTTGCCTTGTAAAAAATTGTTTAATTTTACTTTTCCCACAACTTTTCTTATGTCCATACCCTGTGATCCATTTTACAAGGGTAAATCGCATCATATGAGAATTCGAGGCATCTACTTTTAAGTTACTTACAGTCTTGAAAAGCAGAAACACAAACAATAAAAAAAATATAAATAGTTCGAGCAAAAACGCTTTATTTTGCATAAAACATTCTCCTTGTTAATTTTGCTGTTCCTTATTAGTTCACATGCGTTGCTTATCCAAATGAGGTAACAAGCAAACGACAGATTCAGCTTGGCTCTTAATCCAGACAACTAACAAGAAGAGATTGTTTGCTGGCAACCCATGTTGCCATCAAATCTAGCGACTAAGTAAAGTACAAATGAACACAGCAGAGACACTGCCATAAATAAGTTGTCATTTTCCATGTGATGTGCTTACCCAAAGGAATATTCCAAACTAGAATCCCAGATACCATCAACAAGGATTTGCAGCCTAGGCCCATTCCGCCAACTTGGCACCATAGTATAAAGCTATTGACTATTGAGACCCCCTCATGCAGTGGAACTGTCAACATAGGATACACATATAGGGCATATCTACCGATGCCATTGGAATTCCAAATAAACACTTGCCACGCACCTCTGAGTACTAAATCATTAATCCAGCATGCTTCATTCAGAAGCCATTCTCACTAGCCGCTCCCGCCAACTTTGCGCTCCAGTGGAGGCCCGATTCGATCACTATTTGACTAGTGCAGCAAGGAATAGAATAGCATTCCCCTCTACCCCATACCGTGGAAATTGTAATCCTTCCAACACAAGAATACTATCCATGGTATCACATTAGCCTGTTCATGCAAAATTCTTCTGACCACCAGGAAATGGGCAGCATCTAATCAGAACGCAAAAGAAATCGCGTCTCCAACCATGAACGTTCCTCGTCCCTCGAATCATACACCATTTTCCTCTAAGGCCAACATCTTCCAAACTCTTTGGGCTATTGATAAAGAGAGAAAAAAGAGCAATCGTGGAATTGCTCTCCACCCTGCCAACAAATACTAACGAAAAAAAAAAAATCTCCCATTCCCCTCAAAATCCATCACCACTCGGCATCTGGCAAAACATCAGATCAATCCCTCTTTCTGAGCAGCGATGATCCAGGCTTTTACCTCGCCAGCAGGAGCAGCTTGGGCTGGAGGAAGCTCTTCACCTTCTTCTTCGTGAGGGCGTAGCCCACCACTAGCCGGGGAGCCGGCGCCGCGGCGCCGATGATTGGCGACAACGCCGCCGAAGACATCACAGCCCACTCCTCGCTCTCCTCCATATCATCCCGCACCTCAGCATGCAGACGCATCCTTGCCGTTAAATCTCGTTGCAAATGGCAAGGAGCCGAAGGACAATCGGGAACCTCAAGGCTAAGTCTGCACAGAGGGTGGGTGGAGCAGAGTTGATGCTTTGCGCGGGCGTGCGATAGGAAGGAGAACTAACTGAGGTGGGGCAAACAAGGGTGGGACGAATACGAGCGAGGATTTTGGGGGCAAATTTTTGCCTCCGGGGAGCTCTTAATAATGGCGATTGGCGAGGCGAGTGGAGGGGGAGGAAGAAGAGAGCGGACGGGTATTTGTAGACGACGTTGAGATGGTTTGTGCTGCGCCTACAATTCACCTGCCGCATCTCTGCATACGGCCCTGTATGGTGGTCACGACTCACTACATCCGGGTTACTCTCCTCTGCATCGAGCATGGTTGTGTAGCCCTATTAAGGATGGCAACTGGTCGGATTCGGATCGAGCGAAGCCTCTACGCATCCAAAACCGAAACTCGAATCCACCCCGAACACCATATTGGGTGGAAATCCATCTCCGAAACCGAAATCCGCGGATCCCCGAAACCTGACGGATTATCCAAAACTCGAAACATGCCTCCCCTGTTCAGGATGACGCAGAGTAGAGCAGAGGAGCTCGGTGGCCGGCCGATTCTGACGGCTGGGGCGGCCTCCGTCGGAGGACGTGGGGCCCTGCGACCTCGTCGGGTCTGCGCGCACCTGCGGGTGGCGGCGGCTTCGCCGGAGGCGGCTCAGGGCTCCCTGGCCACGCGCGTCGGCGGCGGCGGGTGCGGCCGGAGAAGCGGCAGGGGAGGTGCGGCGAGGTGTAGGGAAGGCGGTGGCGCGGTTGGCTTGGGCGGAGGACGGCCGGAGGCAAGGGGATCGTGCGGTGGGCGATAGGTGAATCGGGTGGGGTGCGGGTGACGGGTGAGCGAGTGCTGCGAGCGTGAGGTGAGGCGGCTACGCCGGCGGTTGGGCGCCCGGCCCTGCTGACGAGCGGATCTGGTGGGGTGGGCGCCTGGGCGGGTGGCACCAGGCCCCTGCTCGTCTGCGCTGCGCTCTGCTGGTGCAAGCGGGCGATGTGGATGGGTGGACATTGCAAGGACGGCGGATCGGGTGGGGTGAGCGAGAGGCCAAGAGGGTCAGACAGGATTTCGGGGCTCCGTTGGTGATCCGCGGGGGAAAATGAGGATCCGCCCCAAACCCACAACCGTTCGGGTATCCGAACCCGAAAACCGTGGGTGCAAAATTGTCCCCCGAAACCAAAACCGCTGGACCTGAAATCCGCGGATATCCGCCCCGAACCCGCCCCGCTGCCATCCTTAAGCCCTATAATAAAACCTACAATTCCCTTTTATAGTAAAAAGTTATATTCTGCCCAAATTAGACGAAAAATCAGGTAGATAGAATTGATCATACACCATACCATACATAATATTTTATATCTCACCGTGATCTAGCCATGAAGAGTTAAGGAAATTATTGATGTCATCGTCTAATGAATAGTGGATAATCCAAATACATACGATGTTGATTAAGAATATGCTTGGATCCACTATAATTATAATAATCGACTAAATTAATCTAATTATAATACAAACAAACTAAGATTATGAGGTTGATTATTATAATCAGAACAATAGATTACAATAATTCTACAATTCACTTCGGGTATTGTTTCGTGATTATGAGAAATTTCGCTTGACTTAATCCACCATAATAATCTAGAAATCCAAACACTTCGATGATTATAGTTTATAATCTAAATTATAATAATTCTATCTATAATCTAGAAAATAATAACCCAGTTGTGTTTCAAACAGAGCCTAACAAGTTAGGACTAGTTTGAAACATAATAATTTTACATGAATCATACAATAATTTTACAGAATCAATTCAATTTTAAAAAACAGACATATAAATAAGTCATTTTGTTTTATAGAGGACCTCTGGATTTTCCTGAAAGATAACAAGAACACTGGGGCAGCAAAGATGAAAACAAAGTGATGTACTACCAATAGAAGATAGAAAGAGAGGTGGAATTTAGGAAGAAATACTCTTGAAACAAATCGATGATGAGATAGTCTCACCCTAAAAATTATGAAATCTCTATGTCGGCGGGTAAACACACTAGTAGAGAAACGACCTTTGATCCAGCTCGAAATTTAGCTTTAGTCCTGGTATTTTTCACGTCTGGGACTAAAGAGACCTTTAGTCCCGGTTTGTAGATCCAACCGGGACTAAAGGTCCCTGCCCAACGGCTACTACGCCAGGTTTTTGCTGGAGGGGACCTTTAGTCTCGGTTGAAGCTACCAACCGGGACTAAAGGTTAACTTTTACTCCCGGTTGGTGCCTCCAACTAGGAGTAAAAGTCTACTCCCGTCTGGAGGCTCCGTCCGGGACTATAAAGGGACCTTTAGTCCCGGTTTCTGTCTCCAACCGAGACTAAAGGTACCCTCCTATATGCCCTTGTTCCTCTCCGAGCCCGAGCCACTTCGAGCTCAGTGTTCTCTTGCTATCGCCGGCCTCTCTTCTTTCTCATCACCGGTCACAAGATTTCTTTCATTCCTTCATCGGTTCTAAAGGTTACCAACTTTATACTCTCGTGTTTCATCTGTAGCTTATTTCATTTTATGGACTAGATATATGTGGTTTTTTATGATAGATTTTTTTATTTGTAAGCCATTTAAGCTCAAAATCACTTTAAAGTTTGTGTATTTGGGTGAATGAAGGTTAAAGTAGTTATTCAAAACTAGTATTGAGCTTTCATTTCTAGCATGCATAGCACACTTCATGCTTTAGAGATATAGAGAATTTTAGAGTTTTTTAATTTTATTTGTTTATAAAATGAGAAATTTATATTATATTAAAAATAAGTATAGAGAGTAGATGACAACTGCTTTCGGGTCCTCGGCCTCTCATCGGGTTACAAAGCGACTGAGGCCGGACCATCCTCTCATTGCATGCGGCAAGTGTGAGGAGAAGATTGTGATGGAGTACCGGATGAGGAATGAGTGTCCCAACAAGGGTCGTATCTTCTACAAGTGTCTGGATCGCAATGTGAGTTATTTTGTCGCATTTGATGATTATGGTTAATTTATACTTATTTTCATAATGATTGTAATTAAAGTTCTAATTTTTTATTTTAATTTTAGTGGGATGGCACTGGTTGTTCAGGCTGGTACTGTGAGGAAGAGTATGTTGAACACGTGCAAAACTCTCTTGCACAGGTGGCTACGGCGGCTGATGAGGCAGTGATCCTGCGGAAGAAGCCCATAGATGTTGAACAAATGCATGATCTGTCTGTTTTAGTTGGGATTGGTCGCGAAATCCTTATGCTGCTGAAGTGCATTTTAGCTTTAGTTTTTTAGTGGTAGTTGGAATTGTCTACATTGTAGCGAGATTTTCATAAATTAATATCTTGTGTGGTGACATGCATATCGTATAATTAACTAATTATGTTCTAGGTTTTAATATGGTATGTATGTCATGTAATGCAGATGAGCCAACATTGGATGTACAATGCTGATCGCCGCTCCTAAGAGTTCATTGAGGGCGTGCATTCTTTCTTACATGTGGCCGAGGCAAACAAACGCGATGGTTTCATGTGCTGCCCATATGCCATATGTAAGAATTTGAAGGAATATGCTAGCTCAAGGAGTCTTCATTCACACTTGTTGAAGTCGGGTTTCATGCCAAACTATATTTGTTGGACGAAGCACGGAGAAACAGGGGTTGTAATGGAAGAAGGTGAAGAAGAACAATGGGACGATGATGACATTATTGCTGAATATGGTGCCTTCAATGATACTGCAATGGGGGAAGCTAAAGAAGAGGTAGTGGTAGAAGATGAGCCTGCTGATGATCTTGGTCAGGCCATTCATGATGCACAAAGAGAATGCAAAAGTGAAAAGGAGAAGATCAAGTTCGAGCGCATGCTAGAGGATCACAAGAAATTGCTATACCTAACTTGTGATGCGGGACAGAAAAAGTTGTGTACCACACTGGAATCGCTGCAATGAAAGGCAAAGAATGGTGTATCTGACAAGGGATTTGGGGAGTTACTAAAAATCCAAAAGAAGATGCTTCCAAAGGATAATGAATTGCCCGTCACTACGTACGAAGCAAAACAGGTAGTCTGCCCTTTAGGATTAGAAATCTAGAAGATACATGCATGTCCTAATGGCTGCATCCTCTACCGTGGCGAGGAGTACGAGAAGTTAGATGCATGCCCGGTATGTCATGCATCGCGGTATAAGATCAGGCGAGATGACCCTGGTGATGTTGAGGGCGAACGTCCCATGAAGAAAATCCCTGCCAAGATTATGTGGTATGCTCCTATAATACCACGCTTGAAACGTCTATTCAGAAACAAAGACCATGCAAAGTTATTGCGATGGCACAAAGAAGACTGTAGGTAGACAATATGTTGAGACACCCTACTGATGGGTCCCAGTGAAGAGCAATCGATAGATAATTCCTGGAGTTTACAAATGATGCAAGAAACTTAAGGTTTGCTTTAAGTATGGATGGTATGAATCCTTTCGGGGAGCAGTAGTCATAGCACTTGGCATGTTACTCTATGTATCTACAACCTACCTCCCTGGTTATGCATGAAGCGTAAGTTTATTATGATGCCAGTGCTCATCCAACGTCTAAGGCAACCTGGCAACGACATCGATGTGTACCTAAGGCCACTAGTTGGAGAACTTCTACTTTTATAGAATAGACTAGGTGTACGTGTGTGGGATGAGCACAAATAGGAGCACTTTGACCTGCAAGCATTGTTGTTCGTAACAATCAATGATTGGCCTACTCTAAGTAATCTTTCAGGACAATCAAACAAGGGATATAATGCATGCATGCACTGTTTCGATGACATTAAAGGTATATTTTTGAAAAAATGTTGAAAGGTTGTGTACCTTGGCCATCGTCGATTTCTTCCTACGAATCACCCCCTAAGAAAGAAAGGCAAGCATTTTAAAGGTAAGACAGACCACCAGTCCAAGCCGGGCAACTGAACTGGTGAGGATGTACTCAATATGGTCAAGGATATGAAAGTAGTATTTGGAAAGGCACATGGCAGCGAACCTGTTCTGAACGACGTCGACGGTCACGCACCCATGTGGAAGAAGAAGTCTATATTTTAGGAGCTACCCTATTGGCAAGTCCTAGAGGTCTGTAGCGCGATCGACGTGATGCACCTGACGAAGAATCTTTGTGTAAACCTTCTAGGCTTCATGGGTGTGTATGGGAAGCCTAAGGACACACTTGAAGCACGACAGGACCTACGATGTTTGAAAGAACGAGACAACCTACATCCAGAGAAGATAGATGATGGACGCCATTACTTAAGTCCTGCCAGCTACACTCTTAGCAAAGAAGAGAAGGAAAGCATGTTTGAATGCCTAGCAAGCATCAAGGTACTATCTGGATTCTCCTCGAATATAAAGGGTATAATAAATATGCCAAAGAAGATATTCCTAAACTTAAAGTCCCATGACTGCCACGTGCTCATAACGCAATTGCTTCCAGTTGCATTAAGAGGAATTCTACCTCCAAATGTACGTCTAGCCACCGTGAAGCTATGTGCATTCCTCATTGCAATTTCTCAGAAGGCAATCGATGCAATGGATCTAGCTAAACTATAGAATGATGTGATTCAATGTCTTATCAGCTTTGAGTTGGTGTTCCCTCCTTCCTTCTTTAATATCATGACACACCTCCTAGTTCACCTGGTCAAAGAGATTAACATTCTCGGTCCTGTGTTCCTGCACAACATGTTTCCCTTTGAGAGGTTCATGGGAGTCCTAAAGAAATATGTTCACAACCGTGCTTAGCCAGAAGGAAGCATCACCAAGGGCTATGGAACAGAGGAGGTCATTGAGTTTTGTGTTGACTTTATTCCCGACCTTGACCCGGTTGGTGTTCCTGAATCGTGACACGAGGGGAGACTAAGTAGAAAGGGGACACTAGGGAAGAAAGCATATATTGGTACACAGGACAATTATTTTAATAAAGCACACTACATAGTTCTGCAAAACTCCTCCTTAGTGGATCCGTATATCGAGACACATAAAGAGTTGCTTCGATCCAAGTTTCCAGGAAACTCTGAAGCTTGGATTACGTGTCAGCACATGGAAACTTTCAGTGACTGGTTACGAAAAGAATGTCAGGGTGATGAGAGTATTGATGAGCAACTGTATTTGTTGGCTAGGCAGCTATCATGGCATATCCTCACATACAAAGGGTACGAGATAAATGGGAATATATTTTACACAGTAGCCCAAGATAAAAGGAGCACCAACCAAAATAGTGTGTCCGCATAGATGCCACCGACCCTAATGGAAATAAGCAAACATATTATGGCCGCATAGAGGAGATATGGGAACTAAACTATGCACCTACTTTAAGGTACCTTTGTTCAAGTGCCAATGGGTAAAGGCGACTGGAGGTGGGGTAGCAGTCGACAACCAGTATGGAATGACAACCGTGGACCTCAACAATATTGGGTACAAAGACGAACCATTCGTCCTTGCCAAGGATGTGAATCAGGTGTTTTATGTTAAGGACATGTCTACAAAACCGAAGAGAGGGAAAAACAACAACGACCCAATCTATGAGCCATAGCGCCACATAGTTCTTTTAGGGAAAAGAAACATCGTCGGAATTGAAGACAAGTCAGACATATCAGAAGATTATGAAAAGGATGACCGAATTCCACCCTTCACAGTAAACAAAGACCCAAGCATCCAGCTAAATGATGAGGACACTCCGTGGTTACGACGCGATCATAACCAAGGGATATACGTTAAGAAGAAGTTCACTACTATGCCCGTTTGATATATTTAGTGATGTATTAGACCTATTATGTAATAATTGTGACTTCAGATTTTTTGTCGTGTTTTCATATTTTCTACGGTTTAAATGAATTTTCTGCTAGACGATGGATTTCCCGTGGAGAATGTGTGATGAAAAACCAAATGATCAATGTTAATAAGATGTGAAAACTAATTTTCTATCGAAAAGCAATAGTTTTAATGATTTTAATTAAGTAGTATATTTTTGCATGGTGCAAATTGTAATTATTATTTACACTATGTCAAATATTCATACAGTAAAACAAAAGAGTTTAGGTTACAATTTTTTGTTGTGTATAATAATGCAAAACCAAGTCCAGGATTTTTTTTATATTTTTTTTGGTAATATTTTATTTATTAGGCAATTAATAACTCTATGCATTTTTATATAAAAGAAATATATAAAAAAGGGAAAAACTTATGGAAACCGGAGAAAGCCAACTGCAGACCACCTTTACTCCCGGGCCTAAAATGCCCTTTACTCCAGGGCTGTGGCTACACCCGGGACTAAAGGTGGGCTGCGTTTTCGCAGCCCACCAAAATGACCTTTACTCCCGGGCCATGGCTACACCCGGGACTAAAGATCAAACCTTTAGTCCCGGTTCTAATCATCACCCGGGACTAAAGGGTCTTTAGTCCCAGTTCGTAGCGGCAACCGGGACTAAAGGTCTCCCTTTATAAAACCTCTCTGTCTCCGCCAAGCCTCGTCTTCTCCACCAGATCGATCCAACAGCGCCGCCGCCCCCTGGCCACCCTAGCCTCGCCTCACGCGCGCACGCTGTCACTGGCCGGCCAGCACACGCCTCGCGTCATCCTTGTCCCCGGCCCACCTCGCCCCCAAGCAGTCTTCTCCAAGATCCGCAGCAGGCCATAGCTACGGTACGTCTCCAGGTTTGGCCCGGTCTCCCTCTTCCTCTGCACTTCCCTTGATGATGCTGTAGTTGGTGTTTCGACGACGATGGAGATCGCCGAGCTAGGTTGGGGCGGGGCACCCATGGCCTTGGCAGGATTTATAGATACCTGGTGGAGAACAATGTTGAGATATGTCATGGTGGGGTTCATATTTGGAAGATGCATATTACTGAATTTGTTAGAGGGCTTTTGTATTGCATAAACATGACTACATTCTGTTGTGCAATTTGAAACTAACAAGAGGTGGTCAAGTCGGGGAAGCTAAAACATGTGTCTTGTCTGTTGTCTGACTGTCTTTCTCATGATGTGTGTAGGTCAATAGAATCGGTATTAGTGATCAGTGGCGAGATGATCAATGCTGTGCATGACAGTTGTGTGTGTTGCTATTGCTAGGAGGTAGCATGCTCAAGTGTAGAAGGGGCAAGGGCCAAGGGGCTTGTTCTGTCATCACAAGAGGGAGGACGACGGTTAGCAGTGTGTGTTTGTGAACCTGCTTTGCTGGCTTGAAGTCTTTCTCACGATATATGTGTTATTATAGATGCTCAAGATATTGTTAATTAGTTCTTATAGTTTATCTAGTGTATTTATAGGCTGCGTGCGGTCGCATGCCGTAGATGTCAGAAACAGCTTCATCTTTTGAAAAAAAAAGAATCTAGTATGGTTTCAAGTTGAACACTAGGTGAAATTTTTTGGTGACCTACTAAATCCACTCCCCAACTCTCTGTTGGGTCGGCATCCAAGTTGATGCCACGCAAAGTTTATCCAAAACTCAAGTTGCTTTTTAACTTGACAACCACGGTATAGGTGCACTATGCGTATACTGATCTGTGTATACTAGCCTTGGCGGCAGCGGGAGCGGGAGGGGAAGAAGGAGGCCGCCGCCGTGGCCATGGAGCTCTGACATGACAAATCCTTTAATTAAAAGCTCTACTAGATGATCATGTTTATTAGAATTATGATTTTATACATTT
>NW_027098438.1:0-100000 GCF_019320115.1 Miscanthus floridulus | reverse complement strand
GTACATACTTGTTGCAAATGAGCTTTCGTATGAACCTATAATCTGGGCAGGAGCTAACTTTGATCTGGTAGGAGTTATGGCTGATATCATGAGCTTTTGCAATTTCTACAAGTCATAAAAAAGATGCTTCTGTATGAATCTAGAATCTATGCATGATCTTTAAAGTTTGGATTGGAACCTGAGTGGTAGAAACTTTTTGCGACAAAATCTCTATGCTGATGAGAGCAGCATTGACAATGGAAGCATTTTTGAAGATATAGTGAGATGCTTGCTTTTGCATTTGTTTTGTACATTTTGCTGTTATAAACAATAGTCTGCTGATTTCCATTAGTATCAATTTGGCTCATCAATTTGGTGCATACTTCTGTAACATGTTTTTTAGTAAAGTCTAAGTCTCTAACATATTTTTTTGGCTGCAGGAGCTGGACCTTGCGTTTGACACCTTGGATGTGAGCCACCGCTGCCACCATATATAATCCGTTTATGATGGATTAATTGCTCCAACCTTTTGTAATTGGATGGATGCGTGTGTCGAGCCCTCGTGCCGGCAATCTTGTAATATGATTTTGCGTTGAGCCATCAAGCTCAGTGGAGCACGGGCGCGCCCGGTGTCTCGTCGTTTCCTCCTTTTTGCGCGGTAGCTTATGACGACTAGTTAGAAAATTGTAGAAAAATTCGTACTAGTTGAACTTGCGGACCGTGTTCAGCTCGGCGAGCATGTTCTCTGCCAAGCGGTAACGGACGTCAAGGAGGAGCTTTGATTCTACGAGGGAGAGCGGCAACGGTCGTGGAAGACCGTGTTCCCTTCCTCGTAGAATCGAAGCTCTTCTGTGGCCAAGTACGGTGCCGTCCGGTGGAGAAATGCTTGCCGAGATGATCACGTAAGCAAGGTCAACTAGTACGGATGGTTATTTATTCATACGTCCCGATATCGTCGCAGTAGTCTGTCAATCACTGTACCCAAACGTAGTATATATATAAATATAAACGATAATCAATTGTTATGTGTGTACACTCCCATTCTTCTGTTAATTTGTAGAAATATTATGTGATTTACTTACCTGCCGCAGTAAAAGACGAGAACACAATGACCATGGCCACGGCCATGAAAAATGCCAACGACACAACACTAGCAACTTTCTCGACAAGCAGAGTAGTGTTAAACGCTCTGGAAACCTTTAAACTTTGTCAGTTAAGATTTCCCCTTCAAACAAGCTAGGCACTTAAATAAGGCTTATGCTAGATTCTATCACTAGTACAGATACAGAAATGATTTTTACAAATGTTACTATCCTTGAGGTGGCACGTCTTGCAGGAGTTCATTTTATAGATATAGTTTTTATTTTTTATAGATATATCTGGTGGTGTAAAAGCTAGATGGCTGCCCTAAGAGACAACATGGATGAAGAAATGATGAATATTATCAATACCGACACTCAATTTGCCGATGGTGACCAGCAGGATGTAGATGACAGGAGTCAATACCTGGCTCTTGAAGATAACCAAGAAAATATTGTGCAAGAAAATATAGGTGAGGTATATATATTTGAATATTATATATATATATTTGAATATCTATCATCTATTATACGTAGCCCTCTGGATCGACGACAACAATGGCGAAAAGCAAAAAAATTCGAGGCCCGAAAAAATCATTGTAGGGGCGCTACATAATATCGGAATTCAATATCGAGACAGGCGAACCACTTGGTCCACATGCAAGGAAATTCATGCAACACTGTGGGTGCCTTGTAAGGAACAAACTTCCGATCAGTGCCCATGAATGGAAGCAAAAGATCAACGAGTCTCATGTTAGTTTTGTCTCTGATCTTGATAAGAATTTAATTTGGGATAATATTCTTCAACATTTCACGTTGCAAGCGGATGATTATGATGCTATCAACGATGATGAATTGAAGGAACTAGTTCAAAAGTGGGCTGTGAAGAAGATGGCCACACAATTTTAGACTTGGAAGAAATCCCTATACACGAAATACGTCAAGAAGAACGTAACGCCCAATTTCAATACTAGTGGCCACTCGCGAAGTTGAGGCCCTACTGGAATGATTTTGTACAGTACAAGACATCGGAAGAGGGTGAGGAACGGGTGAGAAGGAACCAAGAGAATGCCCAACAGAAGGTATACCACCATGGCATGGGATCTGGTGGCTATGCGACTACCATTCCCAAGTGGGAAAAATGGAAGTGGACATTCTTGCCAAGGGTATCACACCAGAATCACTCAATTGGCCCAAACGCGTGAAGAATTGGTTTTTTGCTCATGGGGGAAGATTGGACCTAGAGACCTGGAAGTTGGTTCATGGCTCAAAACTCGAAAGAGCAACACAAAGATTATCTTATGCTCTACAAGCTAAAACTATTGGTGCGTTCAGGCCCAATAAAGAGAAGGATGAACTGACGTATGCCCTCAGGACCGCTGAACACAGTGGCCGAACGAGAGGTTTAGGATGGAATATTTCTTGGGAGCATGGTTTCCCTGATGATAGAGATACCTATAGAAGCCGGCAGAGAAGGAAGGATGAGGATGCAGCGCGGATCAGCAGGTTGGAGGAATTGGTTCGTGAGTCACGGGAGGCGTTGCTTCAAGCACAGGAGCGCGAAAAAGACATGCAAGCTAGAATGTAGGACAAAATCATAAAGCAAGTGCAAATAGCAATGAGTGCCTAGAGGCAGGCATTAGATCTAGGAATGAACATTAATATTAGCCCCCTAATTAGTTGAAAAGCAGCTGCGCTTCCACGGAGTTGCCAAATCAAGATGACGCAATGCTACGTTTCCTCGTGGATGACATCATTGCACCGTTTATATCATGTGAGCTACATATTCCAAAAGAGAATGCCACAATCATGGTGGCTCTTGGTATTTTTTCTCCTCCAGATCCTACCAAGACACCAAGAATCTATGGGGCAATAATACCACATGGATATGTTAGCGTCTCAGTTGATAGAGTTAACAAAGGTTTTAGTGACCTGCCTCTTGACATTCTAGGAGATGATGGGGAGAAGACTCTAGGAGAAGCAGAGAAAACATTCATACTATGGTGCAAGCACTATATCATTATTTCCAGGGTCTCTAGTCTACCGCCGCTTCCTCAACTGCCAGACAATAGGTGCAGACAAAAGTGAACGAAACAATTTTTTCACAAACTTTCTATTGACATGCATGATTAATAATAACAATTTCTTATACCTAATTATTCTTTTTTATAATCACACAGTAGGGCCTCCGCCAACCTAAGTCCAATTATTCAATCTCCAGATCATCATAGTGCTCCGGGCAATCAAGTGGCAACGCCGACACCGCCGCCACCTCCAAGGAGGTCTCCAACGCCTCCAACGGCTGCCCTTCCTCCCTTGATGACTAAGAGGAAGCCAGCTCCTAAGAGGTCCACCCCGCAAACAAAGTCATTGTCCCACCAGCCGGCAAAGAAGAAAGCCTCATCTAATCCAGTTATTCCCCAAAAACTGTCTTTCGAGAAAAGTGAAAAGGAATTAAAAGCTGCAGTAAAAAAAGATGTGGACAGTTTCTTCAAAAAAGTAAAAAAGCAATGAGAAGAGAGAGAGAACCCAGAGAAATCATACTTCTACCTACCTCCAGATCTTCTAAGAAAGAAGGTGGACCAGAAAAAGCAGGAATCTCAAAAGACCCAGCCAAAATCGGACTACGACCGCTCTCTCACCAAGTCATTTGAGGCGGCGCAGAAAAAGACTAGACCACGGAAAGGTGTTGCACAACTCGGACAACAATCGCAACAATTAGTCCCCCCTCTTGTTGTTCGTAATGAATATGGTTCGAACTTAGACTTAGACATCGATTTTGAGGAGCTGGCTCGGTTTTACGACGAAACTGGTTTGGACCTTGCCCAAGTGCTCGCTGAAGGACCATCTGCTCCGAAAGTGGATCCTTGGAAGAAATTTGAATGTGGAAAGATTCTATACAACCCTGAGGCCTTAGGTGAATTGGGTACACAAATGTATCTGCTAAACAAGTGGTACATGGCGACGTGTGAACGGGGAGAGGCCTTTGTTACTGTCAGAGTTAGAAACCAACATTACTTCCATGGCGATGACATTATATATGTTGAGTTTGAAGAATTACACCAACTATGCCACCTGGACTCTCTCGACAAAAGTCTCATTAGCTGCTATTGTCTGTAAGTGTGATTATTTTCTACTATTAAAGTGTGTATATATAAAGCTACATGTATATATATACATTATATATCCTCACACTATATTTTTATATATGCAGATATGAGATGATAGAACTCAGAAAGAGAAAGGATAATGATGTTGTTTCGTTGATCCAAATGTCATATTCAAACACCCTAATCCCCCACCTCAATGGAAAGCTGAACCCAAGAAAAATCTCATGAGGTTCTTAGTGAACCAACAAAACAAGGACATACTCTTCCCCTACAACTTCAAGTGAGTGTTAAATAATTAATGTCGATCATATGGATATTTGTTTAATTATTTGCTTTCTAGCTAAGCTATCTCCCATATATATACATATATGTTGGCTCTAGTTAATGTCGATCATATTTGTGTATAAAAACATATGCAGCAATCACTGGATATTGATGGTCATCGATATGACCAATAGTCGGTTGAGAATCTTAGACTTGTTAAGAAAAGAGCAAACAAAGTACCAAAACATGATAGATATTATCCAAGGGTAATATGGTCTCTCTAGCAACTATATATACCCCGATCTCTTAACTGCAACAATTATTAAAGACCAAATTAATATTTTATTTTATTGGGCGTAGTGTTTGGAAAAGTTTCATTGAGAATCACCACATGAAACATTGCAAAGCGCCACTGGATGTAATCGCATACAAAGTAAGTACTATCTACATATATATATATATATATATATATATATATATATATATATATATATATATATATATATATATATATATATATATATAATTCAATTAACACCATGCATGTTTTCAATTCACCAGATCTTTTTTCTCGTAAAAGTGGGTTCTGAGGCAAGAACAGGGGAACAACTACAGTGGATACTATGTTTGTGAGTTTATCAGGGCGTACACAAAAGAACTCCTGAAGAGATCCTCAAAGTATGTTATATAAATATATTCATATATTCACAATTTCTTTTGTTGCTCATATATATAAGTAATCAAGTGACCAACACACACACACACACACACACACATATATATATATATATATATATATATATTAATACTTTTCCTTTAACTTTTATTGAAGACTCTATGGTTGAAGGAAAAAGTCATACGACGTGACCAACTGAAAGCAATTCAAGAGACCATAGCAGGATTTCTTAATGACCAGGTCCTCAACCCCGTCGGCGAGTTCTACAATGACGTCAACGAAACATGAAAGCCAAACTAGATGGAGTGATTTTGTTATCCCAAGGATATGATAGAATATACAATGCAACCTTTTATTTGTAATATATATATACACATACATACATATTATATGTACATAAAATAACATACAATATATGTATATGCATGTAATATATATGTTAGTTTCATACTTTAGTTTGTACAAAATGTTTGAACATTATAAACATGTAGAATACGTATATTATTAGCAGCGTAGAATGCGTATTCGAAAACCTATTCGAAAACCAAAACGAATCATCAATTGAAAATAGAAACAAAAAAAAAAGAAAAAAAAGAAAACCTTTAGTCCCGGTTGGTAATACCAACCAGGACTAAAGGGCCGCCCCATATGGCTAGGCCAGGAGGCCCTTTAGTCCCGGGCGCGAAACCGGGACTAAAGGAGGGGACCTTTAGTCCCGATTTCGTACTCCCGGTTCCAAAACCGGAACTGAAGGCGGTTGAGAACCGGGAGTACAGCCCGTTTCTCCACTAGTGACACTGGCATACTAGTTAATGCTAGCTTAATGTTCGGTACAGGAATTCGAAAAGTGAGTTCTTGATCAATCTTCTGAGTACGCGAGAGATTTATTAGGTTCATGTTGTTTTGGGTAAAACCCTATATCTTGGGTGAGGCGAGGTTTGGATGTCCTTGTTCTTAGCTCAAAAAGCGTCTAGGGGAGAGAATCACCCTACAAGGCATTGGGTCTGGCCTCCTAAATCCAACCCCCATCCCCAACCCCATACATAAGTAAACACACACCGTGAATTTGCAACCATGATCATACAGTGCTGCCAAATCAGTCATATCTATAGAACAACAATAGCCTATTGCATCACATCCTTAACATGATTGTAAAGATGCGACATTACATAGAGGCAAGACAATGGGTGGCGACAAAACGGGGCATGTGATCATATATAGCACACCTACCTCTTCAGTCCCCTCATTTCTTCTTATCAAAGCAGGGAGGTTTGGTCGCTCCTCAGGCTGGCCATGGTAGCAGGCTTAGTTTGGCCCATCCGATCTTCGCGTGTGCGGCTGATGCTTGTCCCACCTACTGTGCCACCACCGACACCCCCATGCGGCTGCTTTCAGCCTTTCTAGTTGCCCTCCCACTATGACGACGTCTTCGCACCTTCTAGTCGCCCTCTCCCTTTCCGCGGCTCCGCACTCCTCGCCCTCTCCTTGTTCTCCACCGTCGCCATCGTTGCCTCCACCGTCGCCATCATTGCCGGCTACCTGGGTCCCGGCCTCCTATGTTGACCGGGTTTGGCTCGCGCTCCTTTCCTCCTCCTTCATTTGCCATGCCGATTGGGTTTCTCTCGTCCCCATTTATTCTACATATGTCTTCTTTTCCTCCTCCCCTTCGTTTTTTCGTGCTTTTACGCTTCGGTGGGGTGGGACGTCCTCCTCCTACAGCCTCACCCTATGCCAGATCTAACCCCTCCATGCTTCCTTGCCATAGTTCTTCCAAGCCCTCTTCATCTGTTCTTCTCGCCTAGGGTTTCTGTGCGTCGGAGTGGTTGGCCGTGCTGTTCTGCCCGCCTACACGATGGATGTATTGGTCGATTCGGCCGCGCGTGCTGCGTCGCTGTCTTTGTTGCCGCCGTTGTACGCGTATTGCTTGCAACTATGATTTGCGCGCTACAGCCACCCCACCGCCACTGTTCACCCTGCCTGCGCCGTGGCCCTGCTTGCGCCTGCTTCGTTTACCCTGTTTCCACGCACGTTGATTTCCCTCTCCTCCTTTGCTGTTTTGGGAGGGTTGGGGACATGTACTTCATATCGGTGTGGTCTCCACACCGCGTCTTGACTTCTCTATGCTCCGCTACGTGCTTCTCGTCATTGCTGTGCTCCAATCTTTAGCTACTTGTTCCATTCCCTTTGTTTTCCAAACTGATTTCGCTTCTGATGTATGTACTAATACTTTAATTGGTTTCTAGGTTTCGGACCTGCCGTTGCGTCGCTGCTGCGGATCGATTATGTAGGTGCCTCTTGCAGATGCGCTGTGCATGGGACTTACCTTACTCTTACTCTCGATAATTTTGTTGGCTTCGTTGCCGCCCTCACATCCACTGTTTGCGGAGTCCTTATGGTTGTCTGCTGCTTATGAAAAATATCAGGCTAGCCTCGGCGTACGTCATCACGCTATGCGGCGGTCATCGAGATGTGTACATTTTACTTACATGCTTTCCTGATTCGCTTCCTACTATCACCTGCTTCCCAATCTATTTCCAATGAGCTTAGGGTATGTGTACTTACGTGTCAATGCTTGTTACGGAAAATTATCAGGCCCAGCGCTCTTTAGATAGATGTACCACATAAATAGGGATGCTTATGTTTAACTTACATGCTTTCCTAATTCTCATTGGTCTGTTACCTGTTTGGCCAATTATTTTCTATGAGGTTATGGTATGTGTCACCTAGTTGTGTCCATTGCTTCTCTTCTATGTTCTGCGCAAGGGTCTCCATGTACATGTCTGCTGTTTATTTATGCGGCACACTCAGATTTTCAAATCTCTTGATATTGGTTCATGTGTTGTAGGTACATTGTGCACCTTCTCTCCTGCTTCTCCATCCTTGTGCTGCTCCAGCCTTACCAAATATCCAAGGTGACTTCATGCTGTTTGCACTGTACGCTACTTTTTTTCCTTGTGCTGTGTTTCTGTAAGTGCCTGTCTTGTGTGTCTAATGGATATAATTGCATGTGCCTTCCCATTGTTGTGCTCTACTTATACATCATTGTTTGTTGTTTTTGTTTGTCTGACACCCACGCCTAATGCGTAGTCCATTGCTTCTCTTCTATGTTGTGCGCAAGGGCCTCCACGTACATGTCTGCTGTTTGTTTATGCGGTATACTCGGATTTTCAGATGTCTTGATATTGGTTCATGTGTTGCAGGTACATTGTGCACCTTCTCTCCTGCTTCTCCATCCTTGTGCTGCTCCAGCCTTACCAAATATCCAAGGTGACTTCATGCTATTTGCACCGTGCGCTACTTTTTTTCCTTGTGCTGTGTTTCTGTAGGTGCCTGTCTTGTGTGTCTAATGGATATAATTGCCTGTGCCTTCCCATGGTTGCGCTCTACTTATACATCATTGTTTGTTGTTTTTGTTTGTCTGACACCCACGCCATATGCGTATCATTGTGTTACGTACATCATGATTGGTTGTTGTCCTCACAGGCTTTCTACATTGTTTCCTTTGTGCCAGGTTGTCCAAGTGCTCCTCATCAGCTCAGCTCTTGTTGTGCCTAGGTACTGTACCAAAGTTCCATAGGATTTAGAGGTTGTTCTTTATTCTATTCGCCTATTGCCTACACGTGCTTGTGGTTTCCATGAGTGCCTGATCATGTTTTACTCACTCTTTTCTAGTATTTCGACCTGCTTGCATCTGCTAACCTGTTTGCTACGTTTGACTTCTACGTCTCTGCTCTAACAGGTATGTACATGACAATTCCAGCAATGTTAATTTGCTTTACAATCCATCCTGTAGGCTTATGTTTTTTCTGTTCCTGTACTGTTTCATCACGATGCTCCTATATATCCATATTTGATTCTTGTGCTTGTGGATTTATGCACCATTACGAATAGATATGGTTGTGTACATACATACATATATGTGATAAAGTATAGTTCCATGCATAGATACGCACGCATTTTTTATGCCATTGTGGGTGGTCAGTAGCTGTTTCGTACCCTTTTTTTAATCATCCGTGTTCTTATTTCGGCCCCGCAAACTTTTCCCACGATACTTCTTTGCCATCGTTCAGATGAAAGTTACTTATTTTGTCTTTCCCTTTCCCTTTGTTGCCCAATTTGGTTCCATTTTTCCAAAAAAACCCTATTATCCTCTATGTTTTAGCGGTAACTACACCTGCTCCTCAGTCGTGCTGGATATGCCTTCTTTTTACCCTTGCTACCTATTTCTTTTATACTGGGTTTTCTTGCCTTCGATTGCTATCCAGTATGTTGCGCGGTCATACTTCCTGCGTCTCCTTCTTGCAAGCCTACACCTCTATCAACCGTTGCCAGTGCTCAAGTATTTTCTCTTGTTTACCGTCTACTGAACAATCCTTCATCTATGAATTACTATATGTCAAATTGCTTCCTGTGCCCAGTTAATTCGGTAGTTGTACCTTCTCTATCAGCCATGATAGCACATATGTGCCATTTCCTGTTCCATTGCTTTCCTCTGGCCTCTAACGTTGCTTCACCAAATTATTCCCTTTAGGTTTCTTTGTCCCTATTGTTGTTGCCTTCTTTTTTAGACGGCCTTAGTTTCTCGCTGCTTGTACAAAAGTACCTTCCACACCTTAGTACGACGCTAACTTTAATTATGGATTATTTAAGTTCTTAACCCTCTTCGTTCTTTTACATATTTTGTGACCACATGCCTTCTTCTCCTTCCTGGTTGATATAGTCTCAACTGCTAGACATACATGACCACTACGGCGCATCACTCTGCTGAGAACGGACAATCGTGTGTGTACATCTTTTGCTTCAAACTTTTGTATCTAAATGTTACCTTCCTATGATAATCTATGCGTTGCTCGTTTACTGAAATTTTCCTTTTATTATGTCATCATGTTTGGGGCGCTTGCCTTATTGATGAACTTGCTCCTTATGCATGGCAATTCTGTTTAGCCTCCTCAATGTCCTCAGGTCCAGCCTTTTTTCTAAGCCACTGCGCAACAGATTGTATAATGTTCCCTGTGTACTTCGTGATGTGCTTAGTCCCTGTTCTTGAACCTTTAACCTGATCGTAGTGTTACCTGTGGTCTGCTTCTCTTCTCTTAGGTGCCCGTGTTTTTCATGCTTCGCCCATCTTAGACAGTAAAAAACAAGGCAACATTCCACGGTCGCCTAGGCGCGACTAGGCGCTGGGCGGAAGCCTCCCGCAGGGCCTAGGGGGTGAGGCAGACATCTAGGTGGTGGGTGAAGAGGACTAGTGGGGAAGGGACGCGTGGGGGCGGCGTGGAGGTCGGGAGACGATGGGGGAGGAGCTAACGTGAGGCAGCGGTGGCCGGTGGGTGAAGAGGCAGCGTCAGGCGGTGGTGGCGGGCAGATCCGCCAAAGCAGGGACTCGTGGGGGCGGCGCGGATGTCAGGCGACGTTGGGTGAGGAGATAACGTCGGCGGGGGCGGCAATGACTGGTGGGGAAGGAGGCGACGTCGGGCGTCGGGCGATGGCGGCGGCACGGGGCGAGCAACGGAAGCGGGCGCGAGTAGAGGAGGCTGGGAGGGTGAGAGACGGGGCTAGGAGGGGAGGGGATAAGACTTGGGCGTGGGAGACTTGGGCTGTTATTGGGCCTCTCCTCTTTCTCCCCATTCTATGTCCATTAATCTGCTATTTTTTCCTTTTCTTTTACGTATTTATGCATATATTAGCTACCGCCTAGAAAAATGCCTTGAAACGCCTAATCCCACCTAGGCGCGCCTAGGCTCTAGGCGGTGGGTCACCGCCTAGAGAGCGCCTAGCGCCAAGAAAAACATTGATCTTAGATCCCTCTGAGTCCCGCCATAAACGAAAAAGGCTATTGGATCAGCACTGCCTTGCCTGGACAGGTATATTACCGGTTTCATATCGACCAAATAGGACACACGACTTCCACAAATTATTTTTCTCCTCTTTTTATTTCAACAAAATAAAGTCTTGTTCATGCTACATGTACCACTCCTTTAATCGAGCTGCCTCATAGGTCGTTCAAAGAATTATACACCGTCTCTTCAATGTGGCCATTTTGATGACGAATATGTTAATGCGCTCAAAGGTACAGTTTTTAAGCTCCTGAAACAAAAAAAGTTATGTTGTCCTATCCCTATTTCGTTCCCTAAAAGTCTCGTCCCTCCTATTCACCACCTCTAAATGGCTACTTTTTAAAACCTTGATTTGTAGCCTCTTATCGAGATAGGTCATACTATGGCCCACTGGATTATCAATGCTGTCATTGTGGGGCTGTGTTCTGGTATGGTGAGAGAGGCAAATCTGAGTCTTCACGCCGTGATGACAATATTGTTTATAACAACTATTGCCACAATGGGAAAGTTGTCATCCCACCTTTCCAACCTCGCCCTGATCCTTTGCCTACGCTAGCTACGTTTTGTGGAGGTTCTCGCTCCAACAAATTCATGAAGAATATTAGGCAATACAATTGCCTTTTTGCCTTCATGTCTATGGGGGCTAACGTTGATCGCTCGCTTAACGATGGCCATGGCCCTCCGATTTACAGAACTAGTGGACAGGTGCACCATAGGATTGGCTCCCTCTTGCCACCAGATGGAAGCCCTCCTAAATTTTTGCAGCTCTATATTTATGACACCTCTAACGAGGTCGATAACAGAATGCGGGCTCTAGCACCTACTGACATATCTGATGACAATTTGGATCCTAATATTACTCGGAGCCTCATAGATATGCTTGACCAGCATAATCCTTTTGCTAAAAAATTTAGGATGGCACGGGATAGACTTCAGGATGGACAGACCCAAGATTTTGTTGTGAGGATTATAGGAGCTAAAGAAGGAGATCCCGTTCAGTACAGTCTACCGACTACTGATCAGCTTGCTATGCTTGTGGTCAGGGACTTTTCTCTTGATACTTTCAAGCGTGATATAGTCATTCAAACACGCTCTGGAGAGCTGCAGCAGATATCTTCTTTGCACCATGCCTATATGCCATTACAGTACCCTTTATTATTCCCATATGGTGAGCGTGGATACCAGATTGGTGTTCTGTATACTAGTGCTATACCAGCTAACAGAAACACTCGCACAAAGGTTACTATGCAAGACTACTTCTATTACAATTTCCATTATAGAAGGAATCAGCCAAATCCATATCTTTGTTATGGTCTTCTATCGAGTCAGGCCAAGATTGATGCTAGAGCAGCTATAGATGAAACTAGGTTATGGTACATTCTGGATAATCAGAGTGATCTTCGAGTTGACAATATTCAGGGTATATCCGATGCTATAGACCGTGGCTGTGTGGACGGTAGCCAGATGGGGAAAATGATAGTTTTGCCATCCTCATTCACGGGAGGTCGACGATACATGATTCAGAACTATCATGATGCCATTGCAATATGCAGAGTTCATGGTCCACTTGACTTCTTTGTGACATTCACATGCAACGCCAAGTGGCCTAAAATAGCCGAGGGTATCATTGAACTAGGACAGAGGCCTAGTGACAGAGCAAACATCGTTGTTAGAATTTTTAATATGAAGCTTGAAGATTTACTACATTATATTAAGAGTGGAAAAGCCTTTGGTCCATGTAGTGCAGGTACTAATATTAGGCCTATTCTTCCCTACTGTGTACCTGCTCATCGTTTAGACTTCTTCTGCAGCCATTGCAAATTTACTTGTCTTGTTCCAAATTACCATTTACATATGTTCTTTCATTTCTAAATCCATCCTATCAGTCCTCTTCACTGCCTGTTAGAGCCTCTTCTTTCTTATTGATCTCATGTGTTCACATGCGCATTGTATTTTCTACGATCTATATCACTATCTCACACTCGCACACTTCAATGTATGCTGTAGTTCTTCATACAGTTGAGTTCCAAAAACGTGGTCTGCCACATGCCCACATCATTCTTTGGCTATCTACCGACACTTCACAACCAACTTCATCGTATGTAGATTTGTTTGTTACCGCTGAGATACCAAATCCAAAGGAAGATCCACTGGCATATGCTCTTATAGCAGAACACATGGTACACGGTCCTTGTGGGAGGTCCAATATGAATTGTCCTTGCATGAAAAATAGCAAGTGTTCCAAAAGATTTCCAAATCCTTACCAAGATGAAACTTTGGTCAATGAAAATGGATTTGCAATGTATAGAAGAAGAAACAATGATCTATTTGTACACAAAGGAGGAAAGAAGCTGGATAATTCATGGATTGTGCCATATAATTTGTCGTTGCTCAAAAGATACCAGGCTCACATTAATGTAGAATGGTGTAACAAGAGCATCTTTGTTAAGTACCTCTTCAAATATGTGACTAAGCGACCAGATTGTAGCAAGGTCTACCTCCAAAGAGTTAGAGACGGTGTAGACCCTCCCTATGATCAAGAGACTCAAACTATTAATGAGGTTAAGGAATATTTAGATTGTCGCTATATATGTGAGCAAGATGCATGTTGGAGAGCCTTTGGCTATGATATCCATAGGCACTATCCATCTGTAGAAAGGTTGCTTGTTCATCTACCCTATGAAAATTTCATTACATATCATGCAAGAGCCAATATGTCCCGTGTCCTCTCATAGGAATTCCTGCGCAGGACAATGCTCACGTAGTGGTTTGTTGCTAATCAAACCCATTCTCAAAGCAGGGAGTTAACTTACTGTGACTTTCCTTCTAAGTGGAGATGGGAGGAGACCTCTAGGACATGGCAACAGCGGTGTCAGAACATTGGAAAAATAGGTCGTATCCGCTATGTTCATCCTTCAGCTGGTGAACGGTACTTCCTAAGAATGTTATTGTTAGTGGTCAGAGGAGCCACAAGTTATGAAGACCTTTGATCCTTCTAGGGTATCTGACATCCTACTTTTAGGAGTGCATGCAAGGCCCGTGGTCTTCTTGGTGATGACCAGGAGTGGTACAGTGCCTTTGATGAAGCTGCTGCTTGGGCAACCTCTAGACAGCTAAGAAACCTTTTTGTTACCATGCTTCTCTTTTGTGAGGTTGGAGATGAGTGTGCCTTCTTTGAGAAGGTTTGGAGGCTCCTAGCTGATGACATTCAATACCAGTTCAGAGACATGATCGGTAACCAAAACTACCAAATGGCAGACAATGACATTAGGAATCACTTGCTTGACAATCTAACTGCTTTATTTGCTAAAAGTGGTAGCAATATACACAATTTCAATCTTCCACATAGAACAAATGCTTCTACAGCTTCTTCCAGAAACCGTTTGGTTGAAGAAGAATTATTGTATAACATGGCTTGTTCATCTGATGAGTCAGACTTACTATCATCGCTCAATGATGACTAGATTGTTGCCTTCAATTCTATAGTCAATAGGGTTACAAATGAAGAACCTAGCTTCTTCTTTGTCTCTGGATACGGTGGTATAGGCAAAACATTCCTTTGGAATTGTATTGTCACCCATCTAAGATCACAGAAGAAAATTGTTCTTACCGTTGCATCTTTAGGGGTTGCATCGCTATTGATGCCTGCTGGTCGCACGGCCCACTCTCAGTTCAAAATACCTTGTGACCTAGATGAAACCTTTGTCTGTGACATAAAGAGAGGTACCATGTTAGCTGAGTTGATTCAGATAACATCGCTAATAATTTGGGATGAGGCCCTTATGACTCATAGAGCAGCTTTTGAGGCTGTTGATAGAACATTTTGGGATATCCAGTCTCAAAACTGTTCTAAAGTAGCCCACCTACCATTTGGAGGCAAGGTTGTTGTTCTTGGTGGTGATTTAAGGCAGATACTGCCTGTCATTGAGGGTGGGACTCAAGCACAGGTTATTAACGCCACTACTGTCAATTCTCCGTTATGGTCGTCAGTGACTGTTCTTAGTCTTACTAAGAATATGAGGTTATCTTCTTTAGGTCTAGATTCACAGGAACATCAAGAATTGTCTGATTTTAGCTGTTGGATTTTAGATGTTGGAGATGGTAGAGTAAATTCTTTTGCAAAAGAAGGAGACACTGACGCTGCATGGATCAAAATACCCCATGATTTGCTGTTGATGCCTAAAGAGGATAACATCAACTGCATAGTTCATGCAATCTATCCAGATTTACAGAAAAACTACTATGATTCCTCCTACCTTAGGGACCGAGCCATCTTAACTCCTACCAATGATTTGGTTGAAACGCTTAACGCGCATGTAGTTTCGCTCCTCCCCGGTGAGCAAAAGGAATATTTGAGCTGTGACAAAACAGGAAAGCCTCTAGGCACTCATGATGCATATGATCTGTTGTATCCTATTGAATTCCTAAACTCTCTCAATGGAAATAATTTCCCTCGACACCGACTCATTCTTAAAGTGGGTGTCCCTATAATGCTGCTACAGAATCTAAGCCAATCTGATGGCCTTTGCAATGGTACACGGCTGATTATCACTACTCTTGGAGACATGATTATTGAGGCACGAATTATGATGGGTACCCACGCTGGTCAGATCGTCCTCGTCCCTAGGATTTGTCTAACACTAAAAAATACAAAATGGCCATTTGTTCTCCATAGACGCCAGTTCCCAATTAAAGTATGTTATGCTATGACCATTAACAAGAGCCAAGGACAAACACTTTCTTACATTGGCGTCTATCTTAAAAAGCTAGTTTTCACACATGGCCAACTCTATGTGGCTCTTTCACGTGTGAGTTCGAAAAAAGGCCTCAAAATTCTGATAGAGGACGCAAATGGAAATTGTACAGATGAAACCAAGAATATTGTCTACAACGAAATCCTTGCTTCTATCCCATATACCGCCCCAAGCACATCGCAGATCATTTGAAGTACTTACTGATTGTGTTATATGTTGATATACCGGTTGATTGTTTATGTGTATTAACATGTCTTCCTCTACATTTCTCTGCTCTGCTACCTATGCATGGTAGGCTTCTTTGCTACGCATACATAATTAATATGCTTACTTACAAATTTATTTGCGCCTTATTAACTTAATGTATTCATCACAGTTTCCCAATTTTCTCATGTTAGAAGTTCATCCTCTTCCTCGTTTTACAGGTGCATGATATGGCTCGTACACCTGCCCCCACACTCTTAGGAAATCTAAAGCCAAGAGACGTCCAAGCTTCTGTCTGTGTTCGAGTTAGCAGAAAGTGGAATTTCACTGGCAGGAATGAGAATGGACCTATCCTACATGTTGACCTCATTCTCACTGATAAAGAGGTGTGGGTTTCTAACATTTTCTATCTATGTGTATATTTTCAATACAATGTAATTGCTTATATCCTTACTCACTTCAAAGGTTTATGTACCTACATTTCCTTTTGCTCCATGTAATCCACCTTTTGGTCTACAAAATCATTGCAGGGAGGTGTTATGTACGCTGAAATTCCAAAAGATGAGGTGCAGGACAAAAGCCCTCTCATAGAGGCCAGCAAGGTGTACACCATCAACAGGTTCAGGGTTAAAAATGCTAAGTATTCCTACATGCCTGTTCGTGGAAATAACATGATTGAATTCACTTGCTACACTAGAGTCATAGTGGAAAATATCCCCTCAGACATGTTCCCACAGATTGTTTATACGCTTGTCCCTTTCAGTGAAATACATCAGCATGTAAGACAGCACCCAAATTTTATTGGTAAGCTCCTTTAAAAATCACACACTCTAACCTAAATATGCCAGCTCTTAATGTTCTATATACTATGCACAGATATTATTGGTGTTGTCGTGAGAGTGCATCCACCGATCCCAACACATTTACCAGGACAGACATCATCGACTCTAACCCGGGACATAATTATTAAAGACTTAGAGTAAGTGCTCTGCAATCATACTGCACATTCACCTTTAACTTTCGCACACTGAAATCCATGTTCTTTATTTTATGTTCATCAATTTCCAGAGACGAAGAACTTAGGGTCACATTATGGGGATCACGAACAACAGCATTCAGCCTTAATTCTATCTACAACAGCAGTATTCCAAGGGCAATTGTCCGCTTGTTTGTAGGTTGCATCCCCAAAGAGTACCAGAGTAAGTTTCCTGACTGTCTACAGTTCACTTGGCAGCGGTTCCTCCCTGTTTAGACACATAGCTAAGACATAAAAATATTACAGGGGTATCACATGTGACTGGCAGCAACGCCTGCCACTGGTATCTAAATCCTCCCATACCAGAGGCCCAACCATATTATAACAAGTGAGTGCCGTGCTTCTACACGGTCATTTCCATCCTTCGTTATATATTGTATGCAAATTTATTTAGTAACACGCTTCTGAAATTGTAGGTTTCAGGATTAGCACTTCCCAATAGATTTGCCTCCTTCATCACCAACGCACCTACAAGAGCACGAAGAAATTGTCATAGAGCACAAGTCGCTTGATGAGCTAAATGCACTTGATCCATATGACTTCCCTGTATGTCCTATAAAGCATTCAACATTCGATTACTAATACAAAGCAACGCATCCTAAAATATATCTAATTTTGGCATGTTTGCTTCCACAGGAAACAGGCTTCCACTGCACAGTCACAGTAACGGTTGTGCCAGATGACGATTCATGGTGGTATCTAGGCTGCCGAGGATGCAAAAAATCAACTCCTGATTAGCTCGGCGGTGCGCCTTGGTGTGGTGCTTGCAGATCCTCAGATTTTATACCAAGGTCAACCTACTTTCTTACCTCTTCATACACAACACACTGCTGTTTAGTCCTAAGGTTCAATGACACTCTTCACGATTCGTTTTCATTACCTATTTCACATATACAAATTGCAATTTTCTATGAGAGATGAAACTACAGAAGGTCAGTTCTTCTGCTTTGACGGTATTGCTCAACAGCTCGTTAAGAAAACCTACGAGTCTCTCTTTCACCTTCCTGATAGAATGAGTGCCACACCTCCTGCCCTAACAGCTATTATCGGAAACAAGTATACATTTGCTGTAGACCTAACAAGTGAGTCCTACTATTCAAAGCAGACAAGAGAATACCAGGTCAAGTATGTTATGGAAGATTTCCAGAAATGGCTATTCACTCCAAGATCACTAGCAATTGAAGGATCCAGCAAGATTCCTACTCCACCAAAACCCTTCATGGTCATACCACCTACAACCATTGCACCTAGCACAGCCAACACATCGTCCTTGATGATAGATGCACCACCTGCCGAATCTCCTACTTCAACAGAACCAGCTACTTTACCACCTGCTGGACAAACTACACCGTCCACAGCTAAGAATTTACATGATCAGGCCTCCTCTACCAAGGTGATCTCCTTAATGCATATAATGACATTGTACACCCTAGTTACTTTTGCTACAAAAACTTACTGTTCGAATCTGAGCCTCTCATTTACAGACGCTATGATATCTGCTGATTCCCGTCACTGTGCAGGCCTCGGTGGAACATGAACCTGCTCATACCCCTCCTTCATCTGGTGTTGCTGAGTATGTGTCTCATATCACAAACTATGTACATACAATTTGCTAACTCATCAAGGTTCCTGTTGCGCTGTTAAGTCTATACCTAAATCTGGCAACTGTGTAACAATACCCCCGCAGCTTTCCTTGAATGGTAAGCGGTTCATATAATACCATAAAACAAATGGTTTGGTCTGAGGGATGGTTAGCATATAGTGTCTCTGGGCTTTGATACACTTTTAGATACGTTTCTAAACTTGCCCACTGTTTAACAATGGCTGTGCAAGATACCTTCAATGATAGTTGGTTTATATGGTCCACAAGATGGTTTGGTCTGACCCTCTCAACAATGGTTGACATGTGGTATCTCTGGGAATTCATGTTCATACCATTAAAAGTTTTGTGGAACTCAACCAAAACATCTGGACCTCTTTCTTGTGCCGGCCTTACTGTCACAATGGTCATGCCTTACCATTTCCTAACTCAATTGCTAATTACTTTACCGCTTTCGTGTTCACAAATATCTAATTGTGTGCTGCTTTCTTCCCATGACTTACCTATTTTACACTATACTGTCAAAATTAGCGCACTCAAAATATATGAAAAAAATGTTCTCGCTATCTTCCTATTACACTCAGTAAGTCACTAAAAATTTCATTGCTACAGATTCTTGTTCCTACTGTGACATTAGTAAGCTACTGACCTTTATAGTGTAAGATCATCATACAGATCATCAGTGCCATGACATGAAACCATCAGATCAATGCACATTGATAAATTTAAATCCTTGTACATACAACCGTCCTTTTCTTCTGGTCACATGAAAGTAATAGT
Organism: Miscanthus floridulus; assembly: GCF_019320115.1. NCBI lineage: Eukaryota > Viridiplantae > Streptophyta > Magnoliopsida > Poales > Poaceae > Miscanthus > Miscanthus floridulus. The sequence goes on along the minus strand of NW_027098438.1, from coordinate 80,681 downwards.
ATTCTGTAGTTGTGTTTATTTCATCACCATAATTAGTATTGCTTCGGATGATCTAATATCACTGGCCCACTATTCTATAGTGATCTGCTCTGCAGTACTGCCTTTGAATATTATACATGCCTGCTATATTTAAAGTAATACAACTCACACTTACCACTGATTAGTTCATCAAACATTACTTGCCGATTCGCAATTTCTAATGCTATGTTTTCCAGCCCGGCAAAGTCGTCGACCCATGTTGAAAAGCAACCTGCAAAGAGGAAGCTGTTTGAGGAACAATCTACTCATCAGGAGGTTCGTCCTATTTGTATCCACAAATCATATCTTTTTCCCAACTGTAATGTACACCGCACACCCTGATACTAGACCTGCATTCCCACACATAAAAAATGTGAGTACAGACTTCCTGTTAACTATGCTCGGCAACCTCTGTTCATCACGTACTTTTCCTATAGGATCAAACAACCTTCGCTGAATCTGCTCATGAAACCTCTTAGGCACTCAACATAGACGTTCAGATCACCGACCATGATAAGAGTACACACGAACAGCATCCAGAGGACCACCTAGACAGCCGAGCAAAAAGGTATTAAACACTAACTATGGATTGGAAATCCACATTTTTTGCCAGACTGTTTACAATGATAAGTTACAACATGAGCATATAATCCTTCTGTGCAACTTCTCAACAATAATAAATCTGAACTGCTTCCGGGCCAAGAGGTCAGGATACTAAACCGCATGCCAAGTCTGGTGGACGCAAATCATCATCAAGCAATCAGAAAAAGTGATAAAGGTTTTTACATACATACTGCCATGTTTTTTAAAAGTCACCTTCAACACTTCTATTATCACCTCAACCTATCTGATGTTTTGTGCAGCTTGTGAAACCCCTTGGTGCGTCGCCTTGTGCATGGCCATCACAACGCATACAACCAAGCTCATCTTCAGCACAATGTACATTGAGATTTACAATGCCGGTTCAAAACTTGCCTGCCTAAGTTACTATACTAGCATGCAATATGTGCGCTTTTGGACCTCGTCATCAGCATTCTTGTATAGTCTAGAATCCCACTATCTAATCTTATGAAACTAGAAATCCTACCTGCTGCTAACTGCACTGTACCAGACTCTATGTCAAACTGTAACCTGTCGCTGGACATATGGTGTGAACTGCTGTAATATGTCGGTAACACTACCCTAGCCTTCCAACTCGAAACATTGCCGGCTTCATAACATACATCCATGTAATATAAATACAATTTGTACCTCCGCACTACGTTTATCGGAACTCACTATGCTTGCCTCTACCATTTCATTTCCCGTTTAATGTTTAATTGCGCGCCGCGCGAGATTGCGCGCACGATGTACTAGTAGTAAATAATATTGGTCGCGCGCCCGCTCTGCGAGGCAGACAGACGCATAGTGGCAAGGGCCACTATCCACACGGTGTGCGGCGAGCACGATTGCTTGATAGCTCTGCATAGGACACCGTGGTGAGCAGCCCTTTGTGGGCCAATGTAGTTGGTGTTCTCTAGCGTCAATGTCTTGGTCAGTCGTCAGGGGCACTCGGAGGAGGTGCCCACCGAGCATGTCCGTTCGACTCCCCATGGTGCTTGGTCTTGTTGGGAAGAGGGGCACCCAGTCTTCGTCCGCTACTTGACCAAATATTGGTAACGATCCTAATTGATCTCGTGGATAGGCTAGATCTACACCTACACCTGCCCTGCTTCAGAAGATTAAGTGGAGCGTAAGGGCCCCTGTTCCTTTGACACCAACAAAGAGCTCTGCCTAATGCACTAGGGTGAGCAGCCCCCTGTAGGCAATGTGCCTGACTCCCTCTAGGGTACATTCTTGACAAGCAGATCTGCTCGCGCCCAAGGTGCCTGGTTGGCACACTTGGTCAGGAGTGCCCCAACCCGAGTCCTCTACTCGTCCGGATCTTGATCAACAATATTCATTAGTCTTGTAGATATAAGTTATGTACAGGGAGCTCATGTTTCCGTGACTCGCTAACACTATAAATCAGTTGTCGCCATCACGCTATATACAATAATATGACTTATTAACATTTGCTATGAATAACAACAACTATTGTGTCTCTACTCTTACACGAAATAACATAAAAATGACTGGTCCACAACAAACCGGGTGCATAATAACGTGGTATACAAAGAAAACCTAAGTCGTAGAGATCCTATAGGAAGATTAGCATAGATACAGAAGCACATTTCATCTACCTCGCTTGTTGTAGAATATAGAAGTTTTACACAAGCATGAAAGAACAATCAGCGAGAAGAGTGTACAATTAATATGAACAAGGTGATTTGGGTATAGCTTTGCCGACTCAACTTTCTAAAATGTGGCTAATAACCTACTCACTCCGTCCCTAAATAACTGTCGCCGTTGGTGTGCGTGCATAAGTCTAACTCGATTCGTAGAAAATGCGTGTAACATTTGTATCTCCAAATAAACTTATTAAAAAACTAGATTCAAATATCTTTCCAGTGATACTAATTATGTAACATATTCCCGGGTAATCGTTGATCACCTCCCAGCTTCATGACTTGCTTAAATTTCGATTTTTGTAAGATTCCGTACGACTCAAGAGTTAGAGGTCCTTGTTTGGTAATCAATTATCACCTCCTACCTACACAAATACTCTATACAGTATCCAGTTTCTAACATGAAGCTTATCTTACTTTTTTTGCGAATAAAAGCTTATCTTACTTTAACCATTTTTGTAGATTTTTTTTTTTCAAAACTTATAGTATCAAATAGATGGTCATCAGAATACATTTCATGGTTTAGTTTCGTTGTAGATTTGTGCTGTTTTTTATAAACTCTATCAACGTTACAGAAGTCGAAGAGAAGCTAAACTTAGAAAAACTAACGGGGAGAATGTTCTTCTCCCTGACAAGCTCCAGAACTCTGAACGGCTTTTTCAGTCTGTACAGATTATCACAGGTTGCAGGACACTAAAAAGAAGATTTAAAACGTCTCAGGAACAGAAACTGCATCTATGCTTTGTGTTGGTTAATGGAAGGACATCGCTGCAAACCCTCTATACGCCCTTGACAGAAACTTGAATCAACAGAAACAAAAATAAACCTCCTCATCTCTATTTGGTACTACTACAGACAGCTAGCACGTACACTGCTTGAGTCGCTGGAGTCAGAGCCACCGTGTATACCACCACCAAGACGGCAAAATCAAGGAGATAATAATGTTGCACCGCGCACTAGAAATTTAGCATCCTCGGAGTTTCTTGGCCACGGTGGTGAGCACTTTGTCGCCGACGTAACTGCGGAGGAGCCGGATGAACTGGTCTTTCTTAGCTGTCCCATCTGCAGGGGAGAAAGATTGTAGATTAGACTATCAGTGAAAATTTCAGGCTGCTGCTGTGCTGTTGCTCAGTACAAGTACAGCATGATTATGATCAAGTCTTCCACAACAGCATCAATTTGGCACGTCCAAGCAATCAATTTATGCTCTTTTTTCAGAATTGTAAGTTGTTTGCAATTGCTCGTCAAGCAGCAACGCAAATTCTGCATATTTTCCTAATAACAGCTAAACTTGCGCATGCAATGGAAGTTTTCAGCGGACAAAATCGGTAGATCGAATGTGATGTAATGTAAAGGCTCCTTTGGCACGGCTCATCCAAAACGGCTTCACTGGTGAAGCCAAAGCCGGATGAAGCAAAAAAAAAATAGCTTTTCCCGAGACTTCTAGTTCATTTTAACCCCGGCTTACAAAACGGCTTCACGCTACAGTACCTCGATTTACGCAAAATAGATGAAGCCGAAACCGGGCATAAGCCGTGCCAAAGAGGCCAGAAAATTGTCAACAGTACTGTCCTTCCAACTTGCACGTAGTATATATAATAAAATAAGTTGTGTGGAAATCACTATCACCAATTTACCTTGAAGCTGTTGTATGACTCCTGCAGAAGATTGCACTTGTCTGGCACGATCTGCTCGATCTCTGCAAGAAGAGTAGGGAACATGTCGCGAACCACTGGTGACCGCTTCTTCAGCTTTGACGGTCGCTTCTGATGATTCTGAAACCGAAAGTTCATCGAATCATGAAACGCCATCCAATGGCAACCAAAGTAACATTTTCGTCAAATTCAGAGAAGAAGAAGCTAACCTTGCATCTGCTGCAGCTTGGAGGCACTTGAAGCTGACCACGTACTCGGGGAGGATCCTCGTGTTCATATCTTGTTCCACACAACATACCACTGTGGATTCTCCGGCTTGTTCCACGGCGCTGTCGTAGCTGTGGCTGCTGGGGCAGGACTGCGAAGACCCTGCCGGGACCAGCCTCCGGCCGGCCCATCAGCACGCGGCACAGCACAATGTGCGCCTCGCCGGTCCGGTCTGCCTTGGCCAGCATGGCACGTGAAACAAAACGATTTCAAAAGGATCGTTAGGCTGCTTAACCGGGCCACATATTGTTGAGATGAAGTTAACTGGAACGATCAGAGATCACTCTTGTGGTACAACTGGTAAGCTGCTGCTAGCAACCGACGCCAGATGTTGTTTCCCAGTTCTCACTGGAAGTTACTCCTACAGTCCTACTTCACAGCTATACTTCCATATATATATATATTTTGTTATTTTGATACAAATGCAAAAATGCTCGAATTAGCAATAAATTCATTTTAATACGAAGCGACAGGTCAGTGTCTTCGTGATTAAGCAATCAAAAGGACAAGAAATGTAAACACTCTGTAAATTATATTCTTGGAAAGGGCGAACAAACAAGAAATTGGTTAAGAGCGTGTTTAGGTCTGGAAGTTGGAATTTTTGTTACTGTAGCACTTTCGTTTTTATTTGCAATTAGTGTTAAACATGGACTAATTAGGCTCAAAACGTTCGTCTCGCAATTTCCCACCAAACTGTGCAATTAGTTTTTTTTTTATCTACATTTAATGCTCTGCACAGACCGTAAACATTCGATGATGTAGATACTGTAGCATTTTTGGATTTTGGGTCGAACTGAACACGCACTAAGGCTTTGGCAAGATATGCTGACTGCTACTAAGCAACTGGAATATATGGCAAAAGGAACATGAACTTTGCTCTAGTTTGATACGGTAAGCTTTTAACTGCATGAATAAGCAATTATATGATCTATTTACCAATCAGCAGGATAGATAGAAGAGGAACTATGTTCAAAATTCTTACAAATTCATCCGGAAAAATCGATGCGACTTCATATGCAAGTAAAAGAAATGAGAATCTTTGCAACTAGGCAAATTATTATGCTACAACTACATGCCTGGAATCGATCAAAATCGCGTAGTAGAAATTTATCTCAAGAATTGGGATGTCAAAACAGCACGGAACTCACCTTGTGTAGGGGCACTGCGGCGGGGAAAGGTGCACGCCATCGCCGTGCTTGCGCGCGCCGAGCCTTGTCGCGTTGTTCCTCACGAAACCTTGGTCCCACCACGCGGCCACGTCGTCCGCGGACGCGCCGTACCATGCGAACTTGGCGGTGCCGGCGGCGGCGCCGCGCGCGTTGGCGAGGAGCTGCGCCTCTAGTTACTTTTGCTACAAAAACTTACTGTTCGAATCTGAGCCTCTCATTTACAGACGCTATGATATCTGCTGATTCCCGTCACTGTGCAGGCCTCGGTGGAACATGAACCTGCTCATACCCCTCCTTCATCTGGTGTTGCTGAGTATGTGTCTCATATCACAAACTATGTACATACAATTTGCTAACTCATCAAGGTTCCTGTTGCGCTGTTAAGTCTATACCTAAATCTGGCAACTGTGTAACAATACCCCCGCAGCTTTCCTTGAATGGTAAGCGGTTCATATAATACCATAAAACAAATGGTTTGGTCTGAGGGATGGTTAGCATATAGTGTCTCTGGGCTTTGATACACTTTTAGATACGTTTCTAAACTTGCCCACTGTTTAACAATGGCTGTGCAAGATACCTTCAATGATAGTTGGTTTATATGGTCCCACAAGATGGTTTGGTCTGACCCTCTCAACAATGGTTGACTGTGGTATCTCTGGGAATTCATGTTCATACCATTAAAAGTTTTGTGGAACTCAACCAAAACATCTGGACCTCTTTCTTGTGCCGGCCTTACTGTCACAATGGTCATGCCTTACCATTTCCTAACTCAAGTTGCTAATTACTTTACCGCTTTCGTGTTCACAAATATCTAATTGTGTGCTGCTTTCTTCCCAGGACTTACCTATTTTACACTATACTGTCAAAATTAGCGGCACTCAAAATATATGAAAAAAATGTTCTCGCTATCTTCCTATTACACTCAGTAAGTCACTAAAAATTTCATTGCTACAGATTCTTGTTCCTACTGTGACATTAGTAAGCTACTGACCTTTATAGTGTAAGATCATCATGACAGATCATCAGTGCCATGACATGAAACCATCAGATCAATGCACATTGATAAATTTAAATCCTTGTACATACAACCGTCCTTTTCTTCTGGTCACATGAAAGTAATAGTATTCTGTAGTTGTGTTTATTTCATCACCATAATTAGTATTGCTTCGGATTGATCTAATATCACTGGCCCACTATTCTATAGTGATCTGCTCTGCAGTACTGCCTTTTGAATATTATACATGCCTGCTATATTTAAAGTAATACAACTCACACTACCACTGATTAGTTCATCAAACATTACTTGCCGATTCGCAATTTCTAATGCTATGTTTTCCAGCCCGGCAAAGTCGTCGACCCATGTTTGAAAAGCAACCTGCAAAGAGGAAGCTGTTTGAGGAACAATCTACTCATAGGAGGTTCGTCCTATTTGTATCCACAAATCATATCTTTTTCCCAACTGTAATGTACAACCGCACACCCTGATACTAGACCTGCATTCCCACACATAAAAATGTGAGTACAGACTTCCTGTTAACTATGCTCGGCAACCTCTGTTCATCACGTACTTTCCTATAGGATCAAACAACCTTCGCTGAATCTGCTCATGAAACCTCTTAGGCACTCAACATAGACGTTCAGATCACCGACCATGATAAAGAGTACACACGAACAGCATCCAGAGGACCACCTAGACAGCCGAGCAAAAGGTATTAAACACTAACTATGGATTGGAAATCCACATTTTTTGCCAGACTGTTTACAATGATAAGTTACAACATGAGCATATAATCCTTCTGTGCAACTTCTCAACAATAATAAATCTGAACTGCTTCCGGGCCAAGAGGTCAGGATACTAAACCGCATGCCAAGTCTGGTGGACGCAAATCATCATCAAGCAATCAGAAAAAGTGATAAAGGTTTTTACATACATACTGCCATGTTTTTTAAAAGTCACCTTCAACACTTCTATTATCACCTCAACCTATCTGATGTTTTGTGCAGCTTGTGAAACCCCTTGGTGCGTCGCCTTGTGCATGGCCATCACAACGCATACAACCAAGCTCATCTTCAGCACAATGTACATTGAGATTTACAATGCCGGTTCAAAACTTGCCTGCCTAAGTTACTATACTAGCATGCAATATGTGCGCTTTTGGACCTCGTCATCAGCATTCTTGTATAGTCTAGAATCCCACTATCTAATCTTATGAAACTAGAAATCCTACCTGCTGCTAACTGCACTGTACCAGACTCTATGTCAAACTGTAACCTGTCGCTGGACATATGGTGTGAACTGCTGTAATATGTCGGTAACACTACCCTAGCCTTCCAACTCGAAACATTGCCGGCTTCATAACATACATCCATGTAATATAAATACAATTTGTACCTCCGCACTACGTTTATCGGAACTCACTATGCTTGCCTCTACCATTTCATTTCCCGTTTAATGTTTAATTGCGCGCCGCGCGAGATTGCGCGCACGATGTACTAGTAGTAATAATATTGGTCGCGCGCCCGCTCTGCGAGGCAGACAGACGCATAGTGGCAAGGGCCACTATCCACACGGTGTGCGGCGAGCACGATTGCTTGATAGCTCTGCATAGGACACCGTGGTGAGCAGCCCTTTGTGGGCCAATGTAGTTGGTGTTCTCTAGCGTCAATGTCTTGGTCAGTCGTCAGGGGCACTCGGAGGAGGTGCCCACCGAGCATGTCCGTTCGACTCCCCATGGTGCTTGGTCTTGTTGGGAAGAGGGGCACCCAGTCTTCGTCCGCTACTTGACCAAATATTGGTAACGATCCTAATTGATCTCGTGGATAGGCTAGATCTACACCTACACCTGCCCTGCTTCAGAAGATTAAGTGGAGCGTAAGGGCCCCTGTTCCTTTGACACCAACAAAGAGCTCTGCCTAATGCACTAGGGTGAGCAGCCCCCTGTAGGCAATGTGCCTGACTCCCTCTAGGGTACATTCTTGACAAGCAGATCTGCTCGCGCCCAAGGTGCCTGGTTGGCACACTTGGTCAGGAGTGCCCCAACCCGAGTCCTCTACTCGTCCGGATCTTGATCAACAATATTCATTAGTCTTGTAGATATAAGTTATGTACAGGGAGCTCATGTTTCCGTGACTCGCTAACACTATAAATCAGTTGTCGCCATCACGCTATATACAATAATATGACTTATTAACATTTGCTATGAATAACAACAACTATTGTGTCTCTACTCTTACACGAAATAACATAAAAATGACTGGTCCACAACAAACCGGGTGCATAATAACGTGGTATACAAAGAAAACCTAAGTCGTAGAGATCCTATAGGAAGATTAGCATAGATACAGAAGCACATTTCATCTACCTCGCTTGTTGTAGAATATAGAAGTTTTACACAAGCATGAAAGAACAATCAGCGAGAAGAGTGTACAATTAATATGAACAAGGTGATTTGGGTATAGCTTTGCCGACTCAACTTCTAAAATGTGGCTAATAACCTACTCACTCCGTCCCTAAATAACTGTCGCCGTTGGTGTGCGTGCCATAAGTCTAACTCGATTCGTAGAAAATGCGTGTAACATTTGTATCTCCAAATAAACTTATTAAAAAACTAGATTCAAATATCTTTCCAGTGATACTAATTATGTAACATATTCCCGGGTAATCGTTGATCACCTCCCAGCTTCATGACTTGCTTAAATTTCGATTTTTGTAAGATTCCGTACGACTCAAGAGTTAGAGGTCCTTGTTTGGTAATCAATTATCACCTCCTACCTACACAAATACTCTATACAGTATCCAGTTTCTAACATGAAGCTTATCTTACTTTTTTTGCGAATAAAAGCTTATCTTACTTTAACCATTTTTGTAGATTTTTTTTTTTCAAAACTTATAGTATCAAATAGATGGTCATCAGAATACATTTCATGGTTTAGTTTCGTTGTAGATTTGTGCTGTTTTTTATAAACTCTATCAACGTTACAGAAGTCGAAGAGAAGCTAAACTTAGAAAAACTAAACGGGGAGAATGTTCTTCTCCCTGACAAGCTCCAGAACTCTGAACGGCTTTTCAGTCTGTACAGATTATCACAGGTTGCAGGACACTAAAAGAAGATTTAAAACGTCTCAGGAACAGAAACTGCATCTATGCTTTGTGTTGGTTAATGGAAGGACATCGCTGCAAACCCTCTATACGCCCTTGACAGAAACTTGAATCAACAGAAACAAAAATAAACCTCCTCATCTCTATTTGGTACTACTACAGACAGCTAGCACGTACACTGCTTGAGTCGCTGGAGTCAGAGCCACCGTGTATACCACCACCAAGACGGCAAAATCAAGGAGATAATAATGTTGCACCGCGCACTAGAAATTTAGCATCCTCGGAGTTTCTTGGCCACGGTGGTGAGCACTTTGTCGCCGACGTAACTGCGGAGGAGCCGGATGAACTGGTCTTTCTTAAGCTGTCCCATCTGCAGGGGAGAAAGATTGTAGATTAGACTATCAGTGAAAATTTCAGGCTGCTGCTGTGCTGTTGCTCAGTACAAGTACAGCATGATTATGATCAAGTCTTCCACAACAGCATCAATTTGGCACGTCCAAGCAATCAATTTATGCTCTTTTTTCAGAATTGTAAGTTGTTTGCAATTGCTCGTCAAGCAGCAACGCAAATTCTGCATATTTTCCTAATAACAGCTAAACTTGCGCATGCAATGGAAGTTTTCAGCGGACAAATCGGTAGATCGAATGTGATGTAATGTAAAGGCTCCTTTGGCACGGCTCATCCAAAACGGCTTCACTGGTGAAGCCAAAGCCGGTGAAGCAAAAAAAAACTAGCTTTTCCCGACTTCTAGTTCATTTTAACCCCGGCTTACAAAACGGCTTCACGCTACAGTACCTCGATTTACGCAAAATAGATGAAGCCGAAACCGGGCATAAGCCGTGCCAAAGAGGCCAGAAAATTTGTCAACAGTACTGTCCTTCCAACTTGCACGTATATATATAATAAAATAAGTTGTGTGGAAATCACTATCACCAATTTACCTTGAAGCTGTTGTATGACTCCTGCAGAAGATTGCACTTGTCTGGCACGATCTGCTCGATCTCTGCAAGAAGAGTAGGGAACATGTCGCGAACCACTGGTGACCGCTTCTTCAGCTTTGAGGTCGCTTCTGATGATTCTGAAACCGAAAGTTCATCGAATCATGAAACGCCATCCAATGGCAACCAAAGTAACATTTTCGTCAAATTCAGAGAAGAAGCTAACCTTGCATCTGCTGCAGCTTGGAGCACTTGAAGCTGACCACGTACTCGGGGAGGATCCTCGTGTTCATATCCTTGTTCCACACAACATACCACTGTGGATTCTCCGGCTTGTCCACGGCGCTGTCGTAGCTGTGGCTGCTGGGGCAGGACTGCGAAGACCCTGCCGGGACAGCCTCCGGCCGGCCCATCAGCACGCGGCACAGCACAATGTGCGCCTCGCCGGTCCGGTCTGCCTTGGCCAGCATGGCACTGAAACAAAAAACGATTTCAAAAGGATCGTTAGGCTGCTTAACCGGGCCACATATTGTTGAGATGAAGTTAACTGGAACGATCAGAGATCACTCTTGTGGTACAACTGGTAAGCTGCTGCTAGCAACCGACGCCAGCTGTTGTTTCCCAGTTCTCACTGGAAGTTACTCCTACAGTCCTACTTCACAGCTATACTTCCATATATATATATATATTTTGTTTATTTTGATACAAATGCAAAAATGCTCGAATTAGCAATAAATTCATTTTAATACGAAGCGACAGGTCAGTGTCTTCGTGATTAAGCAATCAAAAGGACAAGAAATGTAAACACTCTGTAAATTATATTCTTGGAAAGGGCGAACAAACAAGAAATTGGTTAAGAGCGTGTTTAGGTCTTGGAAGTTTGGAAATTTTTTTTGTTACTGTAGCACTTTCGTTTTTATTTGACAATTAGTGTTCAAACATGGACTAATTAGGCTCAAAACGTTCGTCTCGTAATTTCTCACCAAACTGTGCAATTAGTTTTTTTTTCATCTACATTTAATGCTCCATGCACAGACCGTAAACATTCGATGTGATAGGTACTGTAGCACTTTTTGGAATTTTGGGTGGAACTGAACACGCACTAAGGCTTTGGCAAGATATGCTGACTGCTACTAAGCAACTGGAATATATGGCAAAAGGAACATGAACTTTGCTCTAGTTTGATACGGTAAGCTTTTAACTGCATGAATAAGCAATTATATGATCTATTTACCAATCAGCAGGATAGATAGAAGAGGAACTATGTTCAAAATTCTTACAAATTCATCCGGAAAAATCGATGCGACTTCATATGCAAGTAAAAGAAATGAGAATCTTTGCAACTAGGCAAATTATTATGCTACAACTACATGCCTGGAATCGATCAAAATCGCGTAGTAGAAATTTATCTCAAGAATTGGGATGTCAAAACAGCACGGAACTCACCTTGTGTAGGGGCACTGCGGCGGGGAAAGGTGCACGCCATCGCCGTGCTTGCGCGCGCCGAGCCTTGTCGCGTTGTTCCTCACGAAACCTTGGTCCACCACGGCGGCCACGTCGTCCGCGGACGCGCCGTACCATGCGAACTTGGCGGTGCCGGCGGCGGCGCCGCGCGCGTTGGCGAGGAGCTGCGCCTGCTCCTGGAACGCCGCGGTCCTCGCGCCGTGCGCGACCTTGCGCACCGCCGTGATCGCCGCGCCGCGTTGCGCCATCCCGTAGCTGAGGAACAGCTTGCTGACGACCTGGTAGTACTTGTCGTTCTCCTCAAGCCTCGCCGCCGCGTTCCCTGCCCATGCCTTCCTCTTCTTGGCGTCCACCCCGGGGCTCTCCCCTGAGCGCTCGTCCACGCCCGAGGACGACTCGGCCTCGTCCTCCGGCGCCGGCGCGTCGTCCCTCTTGCGCTTGTTCCTCCCTCCGCCGCAGTCGGCGGGCGCCGGGAAGAAGCAGCCCCCGCGGTGGTCGATCCACGCCAGCCCGGTCTCCTCGCCGGTGGCCCCGTCGATCCTGACCATCCGCAGGAAGTCGAACAGGTACGCCTTTCCCCCGCACGAGGCGTTGGCCATCGACCTCCTCTCCTGGAACGCCCGCCGCAGCTGCGGCACCGCCTCCCCGGTGACGTCGACCCACTGGCCGTCCTGAAAGCAGAGGAACCTCGCCGGCGCGCCGCTCCGCCGAAACTCCCTCCACCCCCGCAGCAGCGTCGACGTGCCGGCGGCGGCGGCAGCCGCAGCCGCGGGCCGCATGATCGCCGCCTTCACGTCGCCGGATGATGAGAAGTCCATCGCGCTTGCCGCCGAGTCCGGCCGATCTGCTGCGGCTCAAGCAAGCAAGGCTATATCTGCTCCGTGCCTGCTGCCGTATATCAAGAAGGACTCGGGGACTCGGGACAGGCGGCCGGCCGGTGGTGGTATATAGGTTCAGGATTTTGGGAGGAGCGGGTCGGTCTCGTGAGGGGCACGTTCGAGGTGACGTCGGCGAGGACATCGGTTCGGAAGCGTGCTCTTCTTTTATTTCGATCTGCCTCCGCCCAGGCGGCGCCTTTTTTACTGTAGAAAATTACCGCAGCCCGCCCCTGGCTGTTTTGGGGGGATGACTTGGTGGAGAAGTCTAGAAATGTCCAGTTTAGCCTTCGGCCTCGCAAACGTTTGGTACTACCTGCCTTCGCCCTGTTTGTTTGGTTATAAATAGTACTTTTTTTTTCTAACGAATATTTTTTTTTTCAACAAATCAGTCAACAGTACTTTCAGCCATGACTTATCAGTCAAGCGAACAGAGCACTTATTTTGCTTCAGCCAGTGCTTACTCGGGCTTGTTTGGCTGGTCTGAAACTTGGTTTGTTCGGTTTCTTTTTTCAGCCGGAACAATATTTTTCTTTTGCAACATTTTAGCTAGAATATTATTTTTTAGTTAATTTCAGCTAAGTTTCAGACCAGCGAACATGCCTCGAATCAGGGGGAGGATTTGTGGGCAAGTGTGAACACGGAGGTTGTAGGGGGGGCACCGGCACACGATATCCAATGTAACAGTGCAAATACTTTCGATTCTGTCCACTCTGAATAAGTAACAAGTTTTCAAGTCTAGTGTTCCACCGTATACCATTCATCGAGAAAAAAGTTTCGACGGAGAATTCTAATATATCAAAGCAAGTTACTTTAGCCGCCACTCAAGGTGTCCACATCACCCTGAATTCTCCTGGCCGTCCAATCCTCCATCGCGTGGCCTAGATTGCTTGTAGCCGTTTCTGTTGGAATCAGCTTCTGCTAGCTTCTCGTCGCCCTGGGTTCATTTTGCTAACTTCTACGCCTTGTCATGCGAATCCGGTGGAACAAATATATACTCGGCTCCAACTTCTCCTTGCAGATTCTTCCCTCCTCTCTCTCCCCATTGGTCTCTCCCCTCTCCATCCCGACGCGAGCAGGGGTGACGGGCGTGAGCTGGGCGCGGCGGCTGTCCTCCTCCTCCTCCACCCTCCCTCGCCTGCCTCTCACCTCCGTTTCTCACTCCCCTTCCTCTCTCTTCCCTTCCCTCCCGATGCTACGGTAGGCGCGAGGCGGCGGTAGGTGCCAGGCGACGATGCCCCTGCAGGCGATGCGCTGCTGCGGGAGGGGCTCAGCGGCCCCCTCCCTCTCCCGCATCCTCCGTGCGGCTGACTCAACGCCTCCTCCTACTGGGGGAGCTTGTGCTCCTTTGCTCAACGAAACCCTAGGTGTCTGTGCGGCGACGGCAGCGGCGGTGAAGCTCGGCGACTGGATTTGACGGTGACTCACCCTCTTCTCCTCCTTCGTCCCATGGCTCCTCCCCCAGATCCTCTCTCCCTCGCGTTTTTTTGAGCGGCAGATCCTCACAATAATTTCTATGGCAATTGAGAATAGTAGATTCTAAAGCTTTTGCTGATTTTATTCCCTTTAGTATTTTATTTGCTATTGCCTGAATTCAAATTTGCTGGTTTGTTCAAAATAATACCTCTAGGTTAGTAAAAATGATTACATGTACAATCTTGATATATTACTATGCATTGATTTGTCATCTCCTCGTAATGGATTGTGTCCATTCATTGAAAGAGCAGGAAGGCTAGTGACCTTTTTATGCCATTTTTTTCCTTGTATGATTTACGATACTAATTGGTTAGTGCATATGTCCCTGTCCTCCTTCCAGGAGATTCCTGTTTAACTGAAACCAATGAGTTTCCAGAAAGAATGATGTTCTATTTTTAGGCCCCGTTCGCTGGTCTGAAACTTGGCTGCAAAACACTGTTTCGGCTGAATTGTTGTGAGAGAAAAACACTGTTTCGGCTGAAAAAGAAGCCGAACAAGCCGAATATGGGATAAGCCGAACAGGGCCTTAATGTCATGCCAGTTTTATCTCTATCTACACTGATGGACTCCATTTTCTTTGTTTCCTGATGTTTCCTGGTGTGCATACCATTTTTTATCCAGATATTTTTACTAAGTGTAGTTACCTAATGCTTAAAGCTAGATGAGTTCTTGGTTCTCACATTGGTATTACTAGCTACTTCTGTAATTGTTATTTAGCCTGGTTCAGCAGGACCATGTCACAGAGAAGAAAGAAGAAGAAACCATATGCAATTTTAACTGATTTTAAGGTCGGCAGGCCTAAATCTTGGAATGTTCAAATTGCAATGTCTATAAAGCTTAGGTTGCCATGTTTTTTCTAAGGACATACAAGCGTAGCTCTTACATGCATTTGATATATATAGGTTGGTGTCCCCCCCTCTCCCAGCATGAACTAGTGCAGGTGCTCCGCGCAGAACCGTTGATCGTCGTTTCATCGGCTCGTAGGTTCGCTTCCTCTCCCGCTCCCCCTTTCTCCTTACCTCTCCTTGCCAGACCTGCCTCTCCCAATGCTCTTAATCCTCATGGAAGCGGTCTTTCTGACACCTTTGTGCTTTTCATTTTTTTTCTTTGATTATCTTCAATTTGATATATGATTATAGTTGCTCATGGTTTATTGATATATGATATGGCTCATGGTTTTTTTAAATTCGATATACAATTATAGTTGCTCTTAATGTTAAAAAAGGTCTGTGGTATTTTCATATCGTCTTGCCAAAAACGTGTCTGCTTAAATCTCTTAGGTATTTTTTTTCGTTCGGTTTTACGGTAACTGCTGAACAAATTTCTTATTGCATCTTGATTAGCCTTCCTAGTCAATTCTCATACACATCAGGTTAAGATTTGCAATTTTGGGACTGCTAGCAGATTGGTACACTTCTCTCTTTTAGTTTATTCCTTCTGAATATGTTCATGGGTTTAATAAAGTGAAATATCCATTTCAATTCCAATGCAAGCCTAACATATCGTACATTTGCTCACGGTATTATAGGGCGCCTGAACTAATATTTGGAGCTACGGAGTATTACTGCTGCGATTGATATCTGCTCTGTTGGTTGTGTATTGGCTGACCTTCTAATTGGTCTGGTGACGTTGCCTTCAAGACCTTATGCATCGAAATAAAATGATGTAGTTTCAGACTATCTGAATTGGTGGCCTCTGAACAAAATGGTGGAAATCAAGGTACGTAACTTAGCGGTGCCACTTCTATCTGTACCTTAACTTTATGCAGCAAAATAAAATGATAAACTTTCAGGTTATCTAAGGTTGCGTTTAGTTCGCGAAATGAAAATTTTTGGATGTCACGTCGGATGTTTCGGGGATGTCGGAAGGGGTTTTCGGATACTAATAAAAAAAACTAATTATATAGCTCGCCTGGAAACTTCGAGACGGATTTATTAAGCCTAATTAATTCATCGTTAGCGCATGTTAGTTACTGTAGCACTTATGGTTAATCATGGACTAATTAGTCTTAAAACATTCGTCTCGCGATTTTCAACCAAACTGTGCAATTAGTTTTTTTTCATCTATATTTAATATTCCATGGATGCGCCGTAAGATTCGATGTGATAGTTTGGAGTGAAAATTTTTTGGAACTAAATTAGACCTAAATTGGTGGCTTCTGGACGAAATGGCGCTTTATAATTATGACGACGGCTTATGCCTTGACCAATAAAAAATCATACGCTAACGGCAACGGGCGACGGGCGTGGTAGTACCGAATTTGCCCTTGCTTCACCTACTTAGTTGAGCGGGCGTGTGTTGCTTGCATGGCAGGTTTGGCTTCGTCGAACGAAACCCCGAAACGGTGGGCTCCTTTCACTCCGGCAGGCGCCACCCGCGCCTGGGCTATTTTTTTCCTTGCCGCGTAAGTCTCTCGGCACGCCGCGCGACCCCGCGACAACTTCTTGAGACGCAAGCACATCATCATCATGTCACGAGGCTTCCGTGGGGGCCCGCAGCCAGCGCCTGGTAAAGCCGACCTTGTGCCCTCACGTTGACCATCTCTCTCTCTCTGTGTACGTATTCACGTGGTGGAAGTACAGAGATGGCCGACTCCCAGTTGACGAGCCAATGCTTTAATACGAATTCGCTACCTCTGCTCCGTGGTGGTCAAGTAACTTCATCGGCGAGCCGGTGGTGTGCGTACTAGTTGTACTAATACCTCATTATCGTGGCACAGCACATGTGAGCGATGATGATCAACTTGCTGCCTGCCTGCCTTATCAAAGAAAAAAGTTGATCAACTTGCTGCTGCAAGCAAGCTTCAACCTGAAAAAAAGATGATCAACTTTCCCCTTTCTTCCTCGCCCCCCTGCAAGGCTCCTGCTGCAAACGGCAAACCGAACCTTGGGCCTCGTTTATATTGAAACTTTTTTTTGAATAGTACTATTTTCATCTTATTTGGTAAATATGGTCCAATCGTAGACCAACTAGGCTCAAAAGATCCATCTCATGATTTTCAACTAAACTATGTAATTAGTTATTTTTTTTACCTATATTTAATACTCTATGCAAATGACTAAAAATTAATGTGATAGAGAGAGAATGAAAAAACTTGGAATTAAAAAGGCCTTGGGAGAACTCCGTAGCTGATTGCGATGAGGCTGCGACCAATTCTGGAACCTGGAAGGCTGGAACCCTCTCATCTGGTCTGGGTCGAAGCCTGCATGCAAGGTCTACATCTCTCGTGTTCCATCCACCGCCTGCGCGGCTGTACCGTGTATCATCCTTGCACGCTTTTAGCCTGTTCGTTTGTTGGTTTTAGTCAGCTTAAATCAATCAGTTTTTTTCTCTTATAATAAACCAACACCAGCCAGTTTAAACCAGTCCAGAAACCAACCATCGATCAGGGCGTTTGCCGTCAGACTGGGCGACTGGCAGCACCCCTGCAGCTAGCGTGCAGTGCTCCAGCCTGTGAATCCCTGCAGCTTTTAGGCATTCGTGTTTACACACGGTACTATTGCACTTGCACGAAAAAAAAATATCGGTGGTCTAGGACAGCGATCTTTTCACCACTACCGTAATAATCTTAACAGACGGCTGAGCGCCTGACGATGCTAACGTATGCTGAACGTTAATTTTTTTCCCTCACAGCACAGATGCCAGCCTCTGAGGAAAAAACGAAACGTCC
The DNA here is from genome assembly GCF_019320115.1 of Miscanthus floridulus. NCBI lineage: Eukaryota > Viridiplantae > Streptophyta > Magnoliopsida > Poales > Poaceae > Miscanthus > Miscanthus floridulus. Next base: position 62,783 of record NW_027098438.1, on the reverse strand, counting down.
TGAAACGTGGCAAGTTTATCGTGTTTTGTGCTGGTACGCTGCCGTATTTCGGCACTATTTGTTATCAACGAATGGCATTATTTGTAGGAGCGACTCAATATACAACTGTCCTTACAAATAGACGCCGAATAGTAAAATTTTAGTACTAAAATTTGAATTTTTTCAAACGACCTCGGATGAAAAAATGAGCAAAATAAAGTTATAGATCTCGAAAAGTTATAGAACTTTGATGTTTACAGCCTTTTCATTTGAAATCATTTACTGTTTTAAAATGCTGATAGAAATCCAATTTTTAAATTGTTGAAGAATTCTGATTTCTTTTAATCTCTGGCTAAACATGTAACTAGTCTTTCTTCCAAATACTAACTTCAAATTTGATTATTTTTTCTCTAAAATTTTCTAAAATCATGCTCTATCAATTTATTATGTTCTTACCGCTATTATTTTTGTCATCTTTTTATGTGACTGTGTTTATCAATTTAAAATTTAAATTTCAAAAAATAGCAACTTCAAACGTCATTTTGAAACATTAAATGATTCTAGCTAAAAAGTCATGAACATAAACTTGTAAAATTGATCAAGTTCTACCACTTTTACTTTGATCATTTCTTCATCTGATATAGTGGTAATAACACTGTTTATAAATTTTACATATCCTTCTTATAGTTTCATATATGAAACTAGAAGAGGGATATGAAAAATTTACGAATAATATAACTACCACTCCATCGAACGAACAAATGCCGCGACTTTTGGGTTCGCTACATTCATATATCTTGCTTGAGCAAAACGTTTTTTTCCCCTCACAGCACAGATGCCAGCCTCTTAGAAGAAAACGAAACGTCCCGAAACGTGGGAAGTTTAGCGTGTTTTGTGCTGGTACGCTGCCGTATTTCGGCACTGGTACAGCAGGCCGTGACCGTATCAATTCCTCTCGGGAGCATGACCCTTTTTTTGTTGCCACGGCAGCAAGGCGGCACGCAGATATTTGCTGCTATTCCTATCGCGCTCTAGCCATCGATCTGCCGAGGTATTTTTTTGTACCAGCATGCAGTTGAGTTGAGACCTCGTGACGCAAGCCAATACTCGTGCTAAGCTTAAGTACTCAACATTCGATCCCTACTAAAGAAAAACAGAAACAAAATTTGGCACGTCAACGCGCGTGGCACGCAAGGTCCAAATCAGGGAGATAGCTAGCGGATCGAGCGCCGTTGAGTTTTCCACAGTACGCCCGGTAATTGGATGAAGTCCCAGGCCGGTCAGCCGTCGGCGACTACTAATACGGATTCACTCCCTGGCGCGCCGACCGCATGCAGTACGTCCGCATGTGTACGACCGCATGCAGCCGGCCGCAGCGATCCTCCCGAAGTCCCGAAGCACACGACGGCCTTGATGGACTGGCTTGGTCCGTGCATAGCTCCGAGCCTCCGAGGGACGTGGCAGAAACTTAGGGCCTAAGCTAACCCTACATCCATTAATACGGACGTCTCTAAATGTGAAAATTAATTAGCTATAAATCAGGGTCTTGTATACTAGTATCTATCTATATACTCCATAAGTAGCTTTAATTACTTGCTCCGGCCACATGAAATGAAAAATAAATAAATAAAATTAAAAGCTCTACAGTTTTATGCTGACGTAGTGAAGGATATACATATATTATATACACACGCGGATTTGTTTAACGGCTTACGGCTCGAATTCCAGCTTTAAATTTGCTCGGATCAGGTTCGGTTCTGGTTCCTTGGTGACTTTTTTTTTATTTGTTGCTCCCCTCGACTTTGCTTTGCCTCAAAGCAAAGAACAACGGCGCTGCAAGGGGGGAACAAACAAATGAGGCATGTTCTGCCAAATACGACCTCCACTTCTCTAGAATTTGCACAGGCACCGTACGTTGGTGACATCCTCTTCTTTTCTCAAAACGATAGCTCGGAGAGCGACCATTTTGCACCGATGAAAAATAAAAGAGGAAAGGGAGAAATGATCAACCATTTTCGTTGACATTTAATTTGCAACTTATCTGAAATAGCATATTACATCGCATTTCAGCAAAAAGAAAACCTTAGCCCCCAAGTTAATATAAGGTCACAAGCAAGCCTGGCATGGACGACTTCTATGCCGAGGTAATTAAGGAATATTGATTCATTTGCAGCAGGCAAGACAATAAGGATTATCCCTCTATATAGGGATGAAAATGGATGGGATCGACCAGAATAAATCTTTTTCTTGTTTTCACTTTTCATTTTATTACGGAGGCTGAATTGAAATTGGGAATGAAGGCAAAAAAATGGGATCGAGAATCAGCGGAACTGAAAATGGATCAATCCGAATGGGAACATGTCGATAACGTACCGGACATAGAAAGACAAAATGAGAACATAGACACGTAGAACCAAGAAACATGTCTTCACATGCTGACCTAACTAGCCTAGCATAGCAACACTGCCTACACATAAATAATTCTAATTCATAGCGTAAAGTTTATAGGATGACAATATTATAGGAGTGGTTTAGCAAAAACAGAAAAAAAAATCGAAAACGTTTGGAATGGCTATCATTACAAATTTGAGCGCGTTAAATGTAGAAATTAAAACATAACTTATCCCTATTGTTTTCACCCCTAAACCAACGTACATCCCAAAGAATGTGAATTTATTTTATTACAGTAAATAATCGTAAAGTATCGGTCGAGTTCGCACGCAATATCTCAAGAATCTCAAGAATATGAGGTGACTGGTGCAAAAAAAGAGATTGGGAAAGGCGGATTGCAAGCAGCAGGAGTGCAGGACTAAAGACGGCCACGAAACGCTAGATGCACTTCTTTTGGTATTTATGTGATGGAAGTGGTGTTGGCATGGTCAGAACTCCACCTAGTTGACCCTTTTTGACGCAACCCTTGTGTTTTTCTTTGCGATCATCAGACCACGCGCCGCTGCGTCACTAAGCAAAGCACACATCAGTACATCAGTATGCGGACAACAAGGTTTTGCATGTGCATGGGAGTCACTAAACAAAAAAGTGCACTTCACTACGAGCACGATTACCAAAGCCTAATTAGCAGTCCTTTTGATTTGTCCATGTAGATAGGGCACCGCACACTGTTACTTCGTATGCTAAAGCCTGATCGGCTGCTCGATCTTTGACATGCATTACTACTCTACAGGACTAGTGTTTTGGATTTTTTTTCAACTGCAGCGGCTGTTGCATCCAAATTAGTGCAGCCAAAAGTAGAGCCACAGTTTGAATCCGCCCAACTAAAGTTTATAACTAGCTAAAATTTCAAAGCTATATTTTAGCCAGTTAAAAGTTTTCACAGCTAAACTTTAGTTGGGGTGTTTAGATTCTTCGGCTAATAGACTCAGCTAAACTTTACCTGGTGTTGGGGTTATATGATCCCCGGGTGTCTCAAGGTATCGATTAGTTAGCAGACCGAGCGGCCTACGATACATCAGCTAACGAAAACCCATACGATCGAGTCCCAGCCAAGCCGAACGGACTAGGCCAGATGCTGAGACCGGGGTCGGCCACGACCCCTCCCATCTGTCTTAGCTGCACACGCAACAAGGATTCATGACCTCTCACTGTCCTGACCCCTGAGAGGAAAGGGGAGGGCCGAGCCCAGCATAGCATGACTGCTCTGACAGGGGCGGACATGCCGAATAGACCCCGTAAGGACCGAGAGGACAACGATCACCTCGGTCCGGTCAGATGCCATCACTGCGCCACGCAACATAGACAAGACAACACCGCCCAACGGTGACTTCCAGTACGACGACCCATCGTCCAAATACGATCCAACAAGACACATGTATGATTCTACTCACTACGGGATGGGATCCACGACGGAGGTCTTGACTTAGAGGCCATCCAAGCCGGCGGGAGCCATGACCCTAGAGATCGAGATTGTGTCCACCAACTCCACAAGCTAACCAGGTGATCAACGACCTGGGGCCGGCTACCAACTCCTGTACGACGCCCCCAGGAGATCAGGAGGTAATGACGAAGGCCATGGCGGAGACCACATCGCACAGGACGGCTGGTGAACCACCACCGTGCCTACAGTGCCGCCACAGCCCGCATAGTAGCACCACGCCACACCATGCCACGACGTGGCCACAAGACCATAACAACAACCATGCTTGGACGTGCGCAGCAAGAAGGCGTAGCTTGCAAGCCAAGTTAGCTAGGCCTCTCTCCCAGGCTCGCGACCCCTCGATCGGGAGAACCTTCTTCTTTGTACATGTCCTGAACCCGAACTCTATATAAGGGCAACCAGGGCATCCATCCTGGACATCCTTTACATCTTCACATTCTTCATAACCTCCGGACTCCTGAAGCATCCCTTCAGGCAGATTATCTCCTAGCTCTAGCTCTCCTACCTCTTCCACTATTCTTGTACCCCCACATTGTAAGAACTTCAGACTATTCAAGCGAGGAACACACACTCGATCATCTCTAAGATTGGACGTAGGGCTCCGGCCTGAACCAGTATAAATCCTCATGTCTTTTGGATGCTACCATCGTCTTTCTAGAGCAGCATAACAATCATATAAATTTACTAGTCTAGTTTACAAAACACCGAGAGTTGGCGCGCCAGGTAGGGGACAGACGCACACTCTCGATTGTTGAGAAGGAGGCGATGGCTCCTTGCACCCTTGACGGATTGGCACGTGGAACGGCCCCCGATGGTCGCATCCAAGAGGTCATCACAACAGAAGAGCCAGCACCCTCCCTCGCTGAAGGTCACGACCGAGAAATCCATTCTGAAGACTCGGCCCCGTGGCCAGCGGCGAGCAAGCTCGCGGAACGACCCCTAGCAGCCGCATCCAAGAGCTCATCACAATGGGAAGGCCAACACCCTCCCTCATCGAAGGTCACAGTCGAGTCCTTCATTTCGGAGACTCGGGCCCCATGGCCAGCGGCGAGCAAGCTCGTGGAACGTCCCCCGGCGGCCGTATCCAAGATCTCATCACGACGGGAGGGCTAGCACCCTCCCTCGCCGAAGGTCACGGCCGAGTCCTCCGTTCCGAAGACTCAGGCCCCGTGGCCAGCGGCGAGCAAGCTCGTGGAATGGCCCCCGACGGCTGCATCCAAGATCTCATCATGACAGGAGGTCCAACACCCTCCCTCGCTGAAGGTCACAGCCGAGTCCTTCGTTCCAAAGATGGGCCCCGTGGCCATTGGCGAGCAAGCTCGTGGAATGGCCCCGGCGGCCGCATCTAAGAGCTCATCATGACAGGAGGGCTGGCACCCTCCCTCGCCGAAGGTCATGGCTGAGTCCTCTAGTCCAGACACTAGGACCTCGCGGCCCACGGTGACCAGACCCGTGGAACGACTCTGAGTAGCTACGCCCGGGAACCTGTCATGAGCAAACAGCCGGCGCCATATGTCGGCGAACCATTCACTGACAAGCCGAAGTGAAAGAAGACTCATGCGGAGAGAGAGATCAACATGGCCACAGCCCAAGCCAGAGCCGCCTGGCTTATCTGAAATGGTCAGAAACAATGATCACCTTCGATAGGTCCGATCACACCAACCACATTTTGCCACCGGGTTGGTTCCCCCTCGTCATTAGCGTAATAGTCGGCGGAACGCACCTCACTAAAGTGCTAATGGATGGAGGAAGCGGTCTCAATGTTCTATACGCATGGACGTACGACACTATAGGCCTCCCCCGAGCGACGATATGGCCGTCGAGTGCCCCTGCCTACGTGGTTGTGCCCGGGATACGAGCCTCTCCTCTCGGACGGGTTGCTCTGCCTATCATATTTGGAGGACGAACCAACTTTTGTTGACACCAATTTTGGCATACCTAAAATGTGTGAAAACATTTATACCATATTAAATAAAATGGTATAGATGATCAAGTTTCATATGAATATGATATAGGCAAATAAGGAATAATATAACATCGTTAAAGAGGAAAAGAAAGGTGGAGCAAAAAGAAAAAAAGGAGACACACATGTACATATATGCATGAGCATGTTCACGCCTTGACAAATAAGCAAAGGCACGACAATCACATGTCCCATAAATACACCTGGCCGTAAAATACATACACGCATATGCATACACATGGGTTAATCAAAACATGGCCATGCAAGTACGTGTGTGGTACGTACACAGCAAACGTATAGCACGTACGTGCACGCCGACCAGGAAATAAGCTATTTCTTGTTCTCCTCGGAGATGTAATTAACATAATTTTTACGTAAATATGAGAATTATGGAAGCATGCATACCGAGCTCGTGCTTGCTCGGCGGTAAGCAGTTTAAATATTCCGTAAATACGGCATGACTAAATGGTCACATCTATATTATACAAAAGTGACATGGTGATAGGTGTAAATGAAAAAAAGATAACGGAGAGTAAACAGAAGAAAGAAAGGATAAACAGTCTGCTCGTTTTGGTCGTAAACGATCGTAAATTTCCAGCCAGAACATTATTTTCCTTTCACACCAAACCAGCTAACAGTAATAATCCACGATCGTATATGATCGTTTCAGCCCTAGCCGAACAAGCTCAAACCCATACGCGTGTTGAAATACCAGATATACACACGTGCATATATGATAGACGATTCGAACCATGGGCACTCGTAGCCTCGTAGGCCGTCACATGCATACGTACATGCTCATGCAACGTGCCATCGGCCGGCCGTCAATAAATAAATAAATATATCTCTGATCACTGTGGTTAAGAATAGAAAATGACAAATGGTCCACATGTCATGGAAACGTAACTTCCAGATCCTCAGCACGCTTTACACGTTCAAACAGAGTCAAGGCGCGGCCACGTCTAGTCCGACGCCGCGACCAAGTCCACGTATGTAACTCCCTTGGACTGCACGATCCTGCATACCGCGTACATGGTGATTAAAAATGAAGTCAAGTTGCCGCTTAAGCGCGTTGGATTAACAAAAGAAAATCTAATGAAAGGAGCGCCAAATCTCCTAGGAATCGCTGGTTGCTTCTTCTATAAATAGTAGGCTACTGCGCGCGTTCAAAACACCCCCGCTCTCTGATCCAAAGTGCCGTCAGGCTGCCGTAGTTGCTGCGCAAACTAGAGAAGCATCGTCAGGCTGCTGCGCCGTACTCACCCACCTGAAAGCACCGGCAGGCTGCCGCAGGAGAAATAAAAAGCTACTGCTTCGTCGAGTTTCAGGGGAAGGTGAGAGGCCGCATGGCACTTCTATGATCCTACACCCTCCCATCCTGCTTCTCATCTCCGGCTGCTTCATCCACCAGCATCACCGGCAATTCCATCGCCAAGCCTCGTCCTCTATTCTGGTATAAATAGGGCCAGTGAGGACGGTGCTCTGTATATGGGCATCATGCCTTGGTAAAGGTAAAAGGGCCGAACAAGGCCGGCGCCCCGCGCCTGAGTCTGATCTCCGACAAAAGGTCGGCCAGCATGCCATGGCCGCGCTATGCACATGGGCTTCGTGCCCCGATAAAGGTGTAAAAAGACAGCAAATGTGCCTCGGCTGAAATTTGGGTCGGACGCGCTTTGGCTCCACCCCGGTTATGTTCATGGTGAAAATTCGGTTGGACTCAATCTTGGCTCCAACCCGGTCAAAGGTTCATGGTACAAAATTGGTGGACGCGCTTTGGCTCCACCTGGTTCATGGTAAATTTGATATGGACGCAAATCGGCTCCATATCTAAACAAATCTACATGTGTTTTGGCCACAACAACACCGACCGGTTCGTATCACGCATCAAAGAAAATAAAGAACTCGCATGCTACTGCCACGAGGAAAGATCATGCATGGGTTTCTATCAAATCAAAGAAACAATCATATGAGCAAATGAAATTATATCAAAGACAAGACATTAGCTACGTACTGCATATTTCAGTCCTACAGCTCATTTTCTGTTCATGCATCAGCAACCCTCCATGAAAAACGGTCATGTACAAGTACACAAAATCTTGCATACAGCACGGCCGTCATGTATCCTGTGCCAAAGTAGTGTCCATGGTTTATATCTTAACCAAATTACCAAATAAAACAAAGGGTTGCGCAGGTGACGTCCTGGTCGGCACCCTTGCATTTTACAACTCCCTTGCTGAAATTTGGTGACTAAATCAGGCAACATGCATGAAAATAAATAGAGTTGCTAAATTAATGCTACATGCTAATGGTCCTGCATATAGGCCCTGTCGGTGTTTCGTACGAGCACCGGCAAGTAAATTTATAGTAATGCGCGTTAGGCTCGGATGGTATGCTAAACGACACAAGATTTATACTGGTTCGGGCCGAATGTCCCTACGTCCAGTTTGTTGCTGCTCGTGTTATTAGCACCGGGAACGGTCTGTAGTAAGGGGTACAAACGATCGAGAGAGGGACTGGTCCCAAGTCTCTGATGGAAGGGTTGAAAGGAGGTCAAGCGCTTCGTAGCAACTTGATTGTGTGTATGTGTGTCTTCCTGTTTGGTTCCCAGTCCGTCCCTTTGATGGAGGAAGCACATCCCCTTTTATAGAGGAAGGGGCTGGCTTTTACAAGGGCGAGGGTTTAGGATGTATACTCTACTTAGTCTTGTGGCTCACGTCTACCTGGCTTCGTTCTTTATTCTGATGAGTACGAAGGAAGATAAGCGCCTACAATATTGTTGATGTCTCTGTAGAATGTCAGGTTGATTACAGAATGCTGCCCTGCGCAGGGTGTGGGCTGTAGTACAGTGGTTTTGACTTATTGGCCTCTCACAGCCTTGCTCCGCACGCCTTCTAGTTCCTGTGAGTCTTCGTCGGAGGGACGAGGGGTCGGGGTCCGGAGCGACGCCGTGGTCAAGGCCTTCTGACTTGGCGGACCTGAGGGGTCGGGATGCGGGTGCCGCTCCCTCGGGTCCATAGCGTGGTGACGGAATGTCCGTCGTGCATGGAGATAGTAAATCCTTTTCTAGAGCGTAGCGGTTGTCGTATATCTTTGTCGGGTTCCGTGTCCCAGGGCTGAAGGCGGCGCCTACAACTCTATAGGGCGAGGAGCACGCACCTGTACAACCTTTCAGGCTCTGCGGCGCCCGGAAGGGTCTAAAGCACCTATCCTGTCATCCCCTGGCAGTACTTTTCCTGCCAGGGCACAGGGTATGGTCCTTGGAGCCACGGTTGACCCAAAAGTCTTGTCCTGCCCCGTACCTATCACCTTGAGGGAACGGGGAGAAGTTGTCAGGTAAGATGAATCCGGTCTTCAGACATGGAGCAGGGTGAGGCTCGTTCCTTTCCATCAGGCGAAACGGAGACCAATCCCTATCTCTAGGGCGAGACCGTCCCCGCCCCTCCGGGGTCGGGCGAGGCGGAATCTATCCCTCAGCCCTCGAGCGAGACCGAGCCCACCCTAAAGGCGTCGGGCGAGACGGAGATTAGCCCTGAGCCCTCGGGCGAGGCAGAGCCACCTCAAAGGCATCGGGCGAGGCAGAGACTAACCCTGAGCCCTCGGGCGTCTAGAAGTTTTTAACGTTCGGTGGTTTTTGGTTCCACCTTCTGGGGTACCCCGGTATTAGGTCCCCGACAGTAGCCCCCGAGCCTCTAGGTGATTCGAGCAGAACCGCCTAGAGGGTGTTTTTTGATTTCGTCGGAGTTACTTTGCCTAAGGGTGCGCGCGAGCGCACCCGATGGGTGTAGCCCCCAAGCCCCCGGGTGATTCAAGTAGAGTCGCCCGGGGGGTTGTATCGGTCCTTCACGGGTAAGGCTGAAGGATTTAGTTTTTTGTCAACTGGATGTTTTTCCGAGAGGGTCGTGGCTTCCCGTTTGTAGGGAACTCATTCAGAGCTGACGTAATTGGTGCTTGTGCCCTTGATTTTGGATCGTTTGCAGATCCTTCTTTAGTTGGGGCCGCCGCCGAGCTTCTGGGCCCTAGGTGGGCCAAAGAGAAAAAAAGGGGCCTTCACGGCTTGCGTTTCCTAGGTGGGTAGAGAGTCCGGATTTGCCTGGGGAAGGTGAACCGTCCACCGTGATTTTTGGGGTGAAAGGATAGGGACTGCGGGCACGTGTCCCGCGACGTGACACGGTGGTGCGCGTGGCAGGCCTGGAGATCGAGGCGGACGGTTGCCCTTCTCGCGTCCGTCACCCCCTATAAAACCACAGGGTTCACCCCTAAGGTTCCGTATTTCGCTCCCCTGCCTTTGCGTTCTGAAACATCCGCCTCCAATCGCCCTAGCCTCCTACGCCCGTACCGCCACCATCGACCGGCTTGCGCTCGTGTTGCAGCCATCATCAAGCTCGCGCCTGCCCTCCTTCCCTATTGCTTTAATGGAGCTGTGGGGCAGATCTAGCATTACCTCACGTCGTTTGGAGGGCCTCGTCCGCCGTGGCCTTCTCTGCCCACTGTCTGTCGTCCAGGAGTGGCTGCTACCTAGCGACGAGGGTGAGCCAGTGCCGCCCGAAGGGTATGTTGTCTCTTTTGCCATCTTTCACGAGCGGGGATTCATGGTACCCACGCATAGATTCCTTCGGGGGCTGCTGGATTATTACGAGGTGGAGCTGCAGCATCTAACTCCCAATGGGATTCAACACATGGCAGCGTTTGTTGCCCTGTGCGAGGGTTTCCTGGGGATCGATCCCCATTTTGATCTGTGGCGGTATTTCTTTAACATTAGTTTATCGAAGAGGAAGATTGGGGGAAAAGATATGAATGCACCGATGGGATGTGCCAGCATTCATCTGTGCCATACCCGGTCGAGGGGTTACCCATACATGCGTCTGGCGACTTCCAACAAGGGATGGCATTCGTAGTGGTTTTATGTTAGGGATGATGTGAGTGCCACCCTACCGAGGTACACTGGATGCCTTATTATGGATGCTCCGGAGTCGTGGAGCTGGGGTGTCCAGTCCAAAGACAAGAAACACATCTCCGACCTTCTTTCCGCCCTCCAAGCCCTGAAGGATCGAGGTGTAAAGGGGATGGGGATTATCGGTGCCTATCATGCGAGGAGGGTGGCACCACTGATGGCGCGCATGCTTCCCCTACATCGGATGATGCCCAGGATGTCGTTCAAAGGGACGGTGCTCGTTGACGAGGTGCTCCCTTACTTGGAAGTGGCGCAACGCATCAAGGAGGCGACGGAGCCGATGAAGGATTTCACCAGCAGGGTCCTCGACATCGTGTATCCGGTGCCCGGACATCCCCCAATGCGGCCGGAGCCTGGGTTCTTTGAATTCGTAAGCCTTCTTCTCTCGTGCTCTTTTTTTCTTTTTTTGAATCTCCATTTTTTGATACTTGCCTTCATGGCGTTGGAACTAGCCGAGGGGGCTAGTCTTCAAGGACAGTCCGGTTCCGCTACCCAAGGATAAGGCCGTGGCAGCGGCGAATCGACTCGCGGCCGAGCAGGACAAGAAAGCAAGAGAGCAGATGAAGAAGGCGAAGCGACTAAAGCAGGAGGCATGGGATCGGGGAGAGGATGTGAGCAGTGAGGATGACAACGATGATGATGACGACGAGGTAGCCGTCGGCATGGATTGGGACGTCCTAGAGGATGAGGACACGCTGACAAGTGGCCACCCATCCATGCAGGGACCCTTCCCTTTCCACGCGGAGGGAAGTGAATCGATGAGGTCGGTGGAGGCCGACGAGTCCGCTGCTTCGCACGGTGTGCTGGCCGAGGACCGGTGGGCGGAGAAAAGCAGGCCTACCGCTGCCGACCCCAAAGCGACGGGGGAGGGGAGTGGCTCCGGTGCCACGCCCCGTGAGACAATGGAGGGGAGCGGCTCTGGTGCCACGCCCGATGAGACGATGGAGGGGAGCGGGTCTAGAGCCACGCCCCACGAGGTAAGCCTCCCTGCCCTAGAGCAGGGGGTAGGCTCGAAATGGTCCCGCCCAGATGAGTCGGGGCAGGGATCTAGGGATCCGTCCTCAAAACGCTTCCGTCGGCCGAGGATGTTAACGTGAGCTGCTGATTCCCCTGTTTTCATCCTTTTTCCATTTCTATTTTGGTCTAATGATTAATACCTTTATGTAGGTTCTTGCGGATGGGTCACCCCCTGGGGCTAGCGTCGAAGAAGAGTCTCGCCATTCAAGTGGGACAGATGGCGTCGTCCGGCATCACCCCTGTTTCGGGCGGGAGTGATGCCGACATCGGGGTCGCGTTGGCCGACCCAACGGCGTCCGTGGTGGCTCCCACGCCCGTGAAAGTTACTGAGCAGGTGGCTTCCTCCATGGTGGACGTGGTAGAGACGACAGAGGGCCGCATATCGCCGGTGGAGGTGGTCATGACCGCGCCAAGCCAGGGTCGGCCAGGTGTGGTCGTGGTGGCGCTCGAGGGCGTAGTGCAATCCACGCCACCAGGGGCCCAGGTGGATCCGCCCGTGGTGCTCGAAGTGACCTAGACGGAGGAGGGTCCAACCGGAGGGTCCTCGAGTGCGGCGGTGGTGCCGCACAGGGTCAGGAGGGAGCCACCCCCAGCCCCTTTGTCAGGAGGAAGCCACTCCCCTGTGCGGGGGGGAGCCGCCGCTTCAGTGGATGGCCACCCAGGACCCGATGTCAGCTCTGTTCTCGCTCGATGATCATTCTGAGAGCATGGAGCGGGAGGGTCTTGACATCGGAATTTTGACCATGCTGGAGGCCCTAGACCAGGCCAGAGGAGCCCTGCGTGAAATTGTCGTTCCTACTACCTAGGTACTTGCCTGATTTTCTTCTTTCTCCGCATGTTTTTGTGTTTTCACATTTCTGATTCCAGTCTTCTTCCTCTTCAGGTTCTTGTTGCTCGTAGCCAGAATAAATCCCGCTTCCTCCGCGAGCAGAAGGCGGAGTGGGATCGCCTCTCCGAGGAGGCCTGACTGCGAGCAGACATGGCCGCATAGCTTGCTACCACCCAGGAGCGAGAGGCCCAGGCATGTCAAGACACAGAGGAGGCCCACGGGATGTTCGAGGATTTGTCGGCGAGGTCCAGGCTGGATGGGAAGGAGATCGCCAAGCTCCAAAAGGAGCGAGATGAGCTACTGCAGAGGAATGCCATGGCTAATGAGAAGGTCGGTGAAGTCCTGAAGGAGCTAGAGATGGAGCAGGACCTTCGGCGGAAGGCCGAGAATAGGGCCATGGCCCTCCAGCAGAAGGTGGACGAGGACATCGAGGTGGTCTGCTCTCTCCGGGCGAAGCTCGGTGACGTAGTGAGCCGAAGGTTGAGCGCCGAAAAATGTCTCCGTCAAGCTAGAAAAAGAGGCTGCCCATGTACGAAGGGCCCTTTAGGTTGAGAGCGATGAGCATGATCTTCTGCAAGCTACAGTCGTGGTGGTCCTTAATGCCCTGAATGTGACGGAGCCAGTGGAGACCAGCCCGCTCGTGGCTCGTGCCGTAGGTATCATGGCTCGGGTGGGCCAGCTTGAGGAGAGTGCCTTTCACACTAGGATCACCCAGGCCTTCACCATCGCCCATGCTCATTATGAGAAGGAAATCAACCTGAAGGTGATGAGTGAAGGCTTCCCATCCACCTATGAGTATGAAGAGCTGGAGGAAATGGAGAAGATGGTTGCTCCCCTTGCGAAAAACCTGGCGGATAGTCTAAAAGAGATGGTTCTCCCTCCGCGGGAGTAGTTAGTCGAAAAATTTTGAGAACAATTTATATGTAATATGTGGACAAGTGTCGGTACTTTTCGAGTCTGGTGTGATTTTGTGATTTTGCGTCGTAATTTTGTTTTGTTTGATTTTTTGCGATCTTACCAATCTGTTCCCCCGAATCTTGCCACTGGTCTTGATGCGAGGAGATTGTTTTGAAAGAAAGAAAGGAGATAGCCATACCTTAACCAGCCCCCGAGTAAGGTCCGACCCCCTGCATTTGCTGGGGTCGGGGGTTACTAGAGATCGGAACTGTTGTTTTGGTGATAGGGTCGACGAAGTCCTTGGACGACATTGCAATATTCCCCGCCCTATCTTCCAACAGAAATCGCCAACTAGGGACTCTATGGGCTCGGCAAGGTGGGGCCTTTGAACCTGTGTCCCTGTACTGATTGGCTCGAGCCCCCAGGCCTTGTCAGGGTTTGATAGGGGTCGGCCGTTATTTGCGTGTTACCCGTCCTCGGTTTTTGTAATCAGAGGGGCTGAGTGAACAACACTTGCCTTGACAGCTCAAGTATCGCGCTTAATGAGCTCACTAATGGGTACGTTCGTGTGGAATCCGGTTCCATCATTGGCTGATGGGGTCGGCAGAGCCCTCTGGTGGTACTCCACAACTTCTTAACCCACCTCCCGGCAGATGCCTGAGCCGTTCGGTAGGCTTAGGCGGCCCGATGGCCTCTCCTCGATGGAGATTCTGTGGGTTTGGCTCAGGGTTAGAATCGAATGAGAAAAGGTCGAGACGTCCCTGTCCGCTTTTGAGCGGGGTCAGGCAGGGCCACTGGGGCTTGTCTCGGTTATCTCTCCCTAGCTCTATTCAGCATGAGGTGGCCTCGAGCCCTTCATGGGCCGACCTTCGAACCTCAGCCTATGGTCACCTATATCGAATGAGGCGTCGGCCGTTTCGTGATACGACACGCATCATTGGGATGTTTTGCCTACGCATAATATAATCGAAATGAAGGCAGGGTCGGTAATGTTACCTTGGTGGTATGAGTGATGAAAAGCTCCTACCAAATGTGTCCGTGCAGGGTTCGGACCTTGATGTTCGTGATGAGGTTGGAGTAACCTGCATAAGAATTGCTATTCTTTATTTTTCATATCTCGGTGGTGATTCGAGCCATTTAATTAACTTGGGCAACCTGACAGCTTCTCCTTTGGGAGAGACTCTATAGGCGGACCCCTCCGAACCCTTTTTTGAGAAGGCAGACATTGAAGCTGGAGATGCAAGGGGTGTTGAGCATGATTTTTCCAGCGAACAGAAACACCATAGCTACCGAGACATAGGGTCTGCTAGTTTGTCCAGTTTTTACTCAAAGTTTTATGCTCGTATTTCGCATCCTTAGTTTCAAGTGTACGGAGGGGGTCAGGTGAGGAGGAAGTCTAGATTGGTAGGCATCCTCGGCAACCCCCGATTGATGTTTGTATTCCTGCCGTTTGACGGGGTCGGAAGCCCAAGAATGAATTTTTAACGCGTAAAGTAAGAAGGCAGAGATGCTTATCTTTCTTTGGGTGTTCGTTCGTCGTCTCTTCTGGGCCGGTTGGCCAGCCTAGGAGATCCGAAAGGTCCTGTCGTTGGATTGTCCCGTGTTCCTGCATGAGGAGGCGAAGGGTTGTCTGCCTATGTGGGCGCCTTAATTGCCGCGTCCGGAGCGGGTTAGTGGCAGACCATACCTAAGCAGTGTTTAGTTTGACCAAGGGGGGACGCCTCGTCGACTGGGGCATGTCCCGTCAGTTCCGGCGCGTCCCCTCAGGTATCAATCAGTATTGATTCTGTATTTAAAGAGGGGAATAGAGAGAGTTTTTCGTCCAACATTTCGCCTTTCCTTAGCTATAGCGCCTCCTCTTTAAATAGGGAGGGGGAGAAGAGTTCTCAACCCACCTCCTCTTCTGCCTCTGAGCCGCTATCTCTCCTTCTTCTTCCTTCCCGCCGAATGCGTTCGTGCGTCGCGGTGATTCCTGAGTGAGGAAGAGTAATGCCAAAGGGAGAGAAAACTTACAGATTTGCTCGTGAATCTAGAGCGTGATGTCGAGCCAGAGGTTATCCAACGTAGATGAGATGGTGTGTGCCGCCCTTGCTGAGGAGTCACTGCTACCGAAGGAGAAGAGGCGCTGGTGGGCGTCGTACATCGTCGACTGCACCATCGTCCGCTGTGCTCCTCCTTTGGTGGGAGGCGTTTCCTGCCCATACGCCATTGTTAGGGTTATGGCTGGGGATGATGGCATAGTCCTGGGATGCCCTGGCAGTGGCGTCGCTGTCGAGGTTGTGGCTGACGATGATGGCGTAGTCCTCAGACGCTCCGGCGGAGGCGTCGCTGTTGGGGTTGCGGCTGACGACGATGGCATAGTCCCTGGACACTCCGGTGGAGGCATCGCTGTTGGGGTTGCGGCTGATGACGATGGCGTAGTCCCTAGATGCTCCGACAGAGGCGTCGCAGATGGTGGCGCTTTCAAGGATCCAGTGAAGCGGTGGGATATCGGGATGTCGCCGATGGAGAGCGTGGCACGGCAACCGTAGTAGACGAGCTGGCCCATGTACACGCCCTGGGCATCGCCGATGGAGAGCGTGGCGCGGCGACCGTAGTAGATGAGCTAGCCCATGTACATGTCCCGGGCATCGCCGATGGAGAGCGTGGTACGGCGACCGCAGTAGTACTTGTAGTAGAGCTAGGCAGAGGCTGTAATTGAATAACTTTGTGGGGTCGCCCCCGAGTAAACAGTCCTCTGAATTTATAAGTATATTGTTCCTTTTTGTAATGAAATCACTTTGTAAGTGACGAATTTGTGCAAAAATGAACAAAATTACATCCTTTGCTTATGGCAAGCAATTTTTTATCTTACTCCTTTCTGTAGAAATGATTTTAGTGCTTTTCGACCCTTCTCATGTTTTAAGTCATAAGAAGCTAGGAACGTGGGTGAACTAATTCTAATTGAACTGGCGAGCAAAGAAGTTGTAGCCACTGGGGCATGGGTGTCTCGCAGTCCTACCAGTTGTATTCAGAATTGGTTCCCAAAATCTTAGCCCTTGGGACTCGTTTATGAGGCAAATGGAAAACTTAGAGAATGTTTGTAAATATAACACAGGAGGTTTTTTGCAAGCGTAATACTTGTATTACATATGTTATATGTTACGATCACATGCCAGCCCCCGAGAGAGGTCTGACCCCTCGTGATTTGCAGGGGTCGGAAGTCACTAAGGATCAGGGTTTTGTTATGACAAAATCTAATAAGGAAGAGTGTAAGCTTATTTTAAGGATAGAAACGACGTAGCTGCTCGATGTTCCAGGCGTTGGTGAAGACCTCGCCGTTGATGGTTTTCAACCGGTAGGCACCTGGGCGAAGTACTTCCACAACGACGTAGGGCCCTTCCTAGGGTGGGGAGAGTTTGTGGCGGTTCTTGTTGCTCTGCACAAGACGAAGGATGAGGTCTCCGACGTTGAAGGCTCGACCCCGCACCCGTTGGTTGTGGTACCATCGCAAAGCCTGCTGGTACTTAGCCGAACGAAGGAGGGTGACGTCGTGGGCTTCTTCTAGCTGGTCCATGGCGTGTTGGTGGGATGCCTCGGCTCCTTGTTCATCGTATGCTCTGATTCTCGGTGCTCCATAGTCAAGGTCTGTTGGAAGAACTGCCTCAGAACCATAGACCATGAAGAAGGGTGTGTAGCCGGTGGCCCAGCTAGGAGTTGTCCTTAGGCTCCAGAGCATGGCCGGGAGCTCAGTGAGCCAGCACACGCCGAACTTGTTCAACCGGTTGAAAATCCTAGGTTTAAGGCCTTGAAGGAGCATGCCGTTTGCGCGCTCGACCTGCCCGTTCGTCCGGGGGTGTGTGATGGCTACCCAATCGATTCGGATGTGTTGTTCATCATAGAATCGAACGAATTTCCTACCGGTGAACTATGTGCCGTTGTCTGTGATGATGGAGTTCGGTACTCCAAAGCAATGGGTGATGGAAGAACAACACTGCTTGCTCGGATTTAATCGTGGATATTGGTCGAGCTTCAATCCATTTTGTAAACTTGTCTATGGTGACAAGCAGGTGGGTGAAGCCCCCAGGCACCTTTTTGAGTGGCCCAACCAGGTCAAGCCCCCAGACCATGAAGGGCCACGTGATGGGGATCATCTAGAGGGCCTGGGCCAGGAGGTGTGTTTGCCGGGTGTAGTACTAGCACCCTTCGCAGGTACATACGATTTGCTCGGCATCGGCTACTGCGGTGGGCCAGTAGAAACCTTGTCGGAATGCATTTCCAACCAACGTTCTTGGTGCGGCATGATGACCGCATACTCCATCGTGGATGTCGCTCAGCAGGAGTTTTCCCTATTCGCCAGGGATATAGAGTTGTAGAATCCCGCTGTGACTCCATTTGTAGAGTTCGCCGTCTATAAGAACGAAGGACTTGGCGCGTCATGCGAGCCATCGGGCTTCTGTCTTGTCTGCCGGTAGTATGTCGTGGAGGAGGTAGTCGAGGTAAGGCGTTCTCTAGTCATCGGGAGGGTCGGACTCTGCTACTGGGTCCTCTTCAAGCTCCATGACCTCAGGGTCGGGCGGAGCAGTTGGAGGGTCAGTCCCTAGGGTCGGTCTAGACGGGCCATCGTTGGCTTGTTCTAACCCCATGTAGTGTACTTAGGGTTTGTGTTGGTCACTGGCAAAGACGCCTACCGGGACTAGCTCTCGGCCGGATGCTACTTTCACAAGTGTGTCGACTGCTTCGTTGAGGCGTCTTGGGATGTGATTGAGTTCGAGGCCGTCGAATTTGTCCTCCAGCCGCCGCACCTCTTGACAGTATGCCTCCATCTTGTTGTCATGGCAGCATGACTCTTTCATGACCTGGTTGACGACCAGCTGAGAGTCACCCCTGACGTCAAGGCGTCGGATGCCCAGCTCGATGGTGATTCGTAGGCCGTTGACGAGCGCTTTGTATTCTGTAGTATTGTTTGATGAGGGGAAATGGAGCCAAACCATGTACCTCATGGGGACCCCAAGGGGAGATACAAAAACTAGTCCTGCTCCAGCGCCCTTCTTCATTAGTGACCCGTCGAAGTACATTGTCCAATACTCTTGATCGACGGCTGCTGGTGGTATCTGGACCTTGGTCCACTCCGTGATGAAGTTAGCCAGTATCTGAGATTTGATCGCTGTTCGGGGGGCATAAGAAATGCCCTAATCCATCAGCTCGAGTGCCCACTTTGCGGTTCTTCCTATAGCATCATGGCTATGGACAACCTCGCTGAGGGGGAATGAAGTCACTACTGTCACGGGGTGTGACTCAAAGTAGTGGCGTAGCTTTCTTTTGGTGATGAGGACGGTATAGAGGAGTTTCTAGATTTGGGAGTAGCGGGTTTTGGAGTCGGATAACACCTCGCTGATGAAATATACAGGGCGCTGTACCTTGAAGGTGTGCCCCTCCTCGTCTCGTTCTACCACTAAGGCAGAGCTGACCACTTGGGTGGTGGCCGGTATATATAGTAGGAGGGATTCTCCATTGCATGGAGGAACTAGGACCGGAGGTTTAGTCAAAAATCGTTTAACCATGTCAAGCGCTTCTTGAGCCTCGGCTGTCCACTCAAAGCAGTTAGATTTCTTTAGGAGTTGATAAAGGGGGAGTCCTTGTTCACCGAGGTGTGAAATGAATCGGCTGAGGGTGGCAAGGCACCCTGTGATCTGCTAAACCCCCTTTATGTTTTGAATCAGGCCCATCCTTGTGATGGCTGATATTTTCTCTGGGATGGCTTTGATGCCATGCTCGAAGATGATAAAGCCGAGCAGCATGCCCCTCGGGACCTCAAAAACACATTTTTCGCTATTGAGTTTGATGCCGTTTGCTCGGAGTTTCGCAAAGGTTTGCTCAAGGTCGGTGATAAGGTGGTCAGCTCATTTGGATTTGACTACGATGTCGTCGACATAGGCCTCAACGGTTCGCTCGATGAGGTCTCCGAAGCAACTGAGCATACAGTGCTGGTACGTTGCTCCAGTATTCTTTAGACCGAAAGGCATTGAAATGTAGCAAAATGATTCAAAGGGGGTGATAAAAGATGTCGTGAGCTGGTTGGACTCTTTCATCGTGATTTGGTGGTAACCGAAGTATGCGTCAAGGAAGCAGAGGGTTTCGCACCCTAAGGTGGAATTGACTATTTGGTCTATTCGTGGCAAAAGAAACAGATCCTTTGGACACACTTTGTTGAGGCCAGTATAATCGATACACATTCTCCATTTCTCGCTCTTTTTTCGCACAAGAACGGGATTCGCTAACCACTCTAGGTGGTATACTTCCTTAATGAATCCTGCAGCCAGTAGTTTGGCTATCTCCTCGCCGATGGCCCTATGTTTCTCTTCATCAAAGCAGCGTAGGCGTTGCTTTACCGGCTTGGAGCCTGAGAGGATCTAGAGAGTATGCTCGGCGACCTCCCTCGAGATGCCTGGCATATCCGAGGCTTTCCACGCAAAGATGTCTTTGTTGTCGTGGAGGAAGTCGATGAGCGCGCCTTCCTATTCGGAGGAGAGTGCGGTCCTGATACGTACTTTCTTGCCCTCGAAGCTGCTGGGGTCCAAGAGGACCTCCCTGGAGCCTTCTACCGATTCGAACGACCCGGTTGATTTCTTCGCGTCGGGTGCCTCTTCAACGACCTCTTCCCTGAGGGTGGCGAGCTCTTCAGAGGCGATGACTATGGATGCATGTTCGCAGCATTCGACTTCGCACTCATAAGCGCGCTGGAAGGAGGTACCGATGGTGATGACCCGCGGGGGCCTAGCATCTTCAGCTTTAGGTACATATAATTGGGAACGGCCATGAATTTCACGTAGCATGGTCGTCCCAAGATGGCGTGAAAAGTCCTCGGGAACCCCACTACATCGAAGGTGAGGGTCTTAGTTCGATAATTGAACCGATCCCCAAAAGTGACGGGCAGGTCGATCTGCCCCAATGGCACGACTTGCCTACCAGGCACGACGCCATGGAAAGGTGCTTGGATGGGACAGAGGTTCATTTGGTCGACGCCCATCTCGTCAAGCGTCTTGGCATGCATGATGTTGAGGCCACTGCCTCCGTCCATCAGTACTTTTGTGAGCCACTTAGGTCCGACGATTGGATCGACGACAAGTGGGTACCTTCCTGGGTGTGGGACGACATCCGGATGGTTGGTCCGATCGAAGGTTATGGCGGATTCTGACCATCGAAGGAAGGTTGGCATGGCCGGTCTGGCTGTATAGACTTTGCGGTGCGCGAGCTTCTAGCGGCGCTTGGAGTCATAGACCGTCGATCCTCCGAAGATCATGAGGTCACCGGTCGGCGTTGGGAAGGCATCGTCCTTTTCCTCTATGTCGTCTATGGCAGGAATAGGTTCCTTCCCCTGCTCCCCTTTGTTGAGGCCCCTGGCCAAGTATTTGCGCATGAGGCCGCAATCCTTGTATAGATGCTTGGCCGGGAAGGCGTGGTTTGGGCATGGCCCCTCGAGCATTTTCTCGAAGTGGTTCGGAGTGCCCTCCGTGGGCTTCCGGCCACCTTTGCGGTTGGCAGCGGCCACGAGCGAGTTGTTGCGCCGTTGCTTCTTATTTTTCCTTTTGAAGGGACGGTTGGAGGCGCCCTCGTCTCGCCTCATCTTTCCATCGGAGCGATCAAAGATAGCTCCGACTGCCTCCTCTCCGGAGGCGTGACTAGTGGCGATGTCCAGGAGTTCCTTGGTAGTCTGTGGGCCCCTGCGTCCTAACTTGTGGACTAGGGATTTGTAGGTTGTTTTGGACAGAAAGGCTCCTATCATGTCGGCATTGGCGACGTTAGGGAGCTCGTTGCACTGCCGAGAGAAGCACCGAATGTACCCCGCAAAGGTTTTCATCGGCCTTCTGGCGGTAGTTCTTGAGGTCCCATGGGTTTCCAGGGCATTTGTACGCGCCCTAGAAGTTGCCCACGAAGATCTCCATCAGATCCGCCCAACTCTGGATAGCATTGGACGGTAGGTGCTCCAGCCATGCTCGCACCGAATCGGCTAAGAAGAGCGGGAGATTGCGAATAATGAAATTGTCATCACTTGCACCACCGGCCTAACATGCAAGCCGATAGTCTTCGAGCCAAAGCCTGGGATTTGTTTCGCCAGAATATTTAGGGATGTTGGTAGGCGGTCGATACCTTAGGGGGAACGCGGCATTGAGGATGTGTCGACCGAAGGCCTGAGGACCTGGCAGGCTAGGGCTCGGGCTTCGGTCTTTGTTGCTGTCGTAGCGTCCGCCTCGTCGGGGGTGGTAGCCGTGGCGTGTTGCTTCTCCATTGTCGCCATGGGCGCATTTCTGAGCGTCGATGATGTTGTGTACGTCGCGACCGTGGCCGAGGCATCGATGTACTGGGATGGCGGAGGGTTGCCTGCTGGCTAGCGGTGTTTGGTGAACGGATGCATCCCTGGTGGGACATACTGAGGGCGAGCACTAGCTGGTGTCGGGTTCATGTCACTGGGACAATGAACTTTCCGCCTGCTGTGCGGCTGCACGCTCAAGCAATGTGTGAATCTCCCTGTGGGCCTGGCGATCTTTGGCTGTTGCGGCCTTCGAAAGGCCATGAAGCAAGGCGGTTGCTGCGGTGATGTTCTGGCTGGCTCGAGCAAAGTGAGGAAGGGTCCCATCATCGGTGAGGATCCTCTGGTGTATGACGCGGGCCGTGGCGTGCGCACCCCCCGTCTTTGCTGCGTTCAATCTCGTGATTGATGTCCACGTACTCCCGGAAGAGCCCTTGCCTGGCCTCATCGATCTCTTGCTGACGGGCCCTCAGCTGCTCCATCCTTAGGGGAGATGGGGCCATCGTCTCTTCCCTGGATCTGCTATTAGGGTTGTTCGTAGGGGTGACCTCTTCCCTGGAGACACTTTCGACGTGACCCTCGGGGGTCTGCGTTATGAAGCATTCCCGGGAAGGGTGGTGGCTCCCCCTACTGGAATCTGAGCTAGAGAATGATCCTGGCTCCTCATTGAGGAGCTCATAGAGGGTCTCCGTATCATGTTCAATCACCCCCACGAACTCGATGTCCGTGGGTGACTGAACCATACGTAGCGCCTGAAGGCGGCCAGCGGTCACCGCAGCATTGTGGAGACCGAACGGAAACGCCATCGGGGCGCTCCGTACGGACCCTTCCGGACATAGGGTGGCGTTGTGAGAGGCCTCCCTTGATGACTGGGGTCCTAGGGAGTTGCTGGAAGAGAGAGATGGCTGAGGTTGATGGAAGAGAGAGATGGGGCGACTGAGCGAGTCAGCGCCAGCTCTCCTCCTAGTGTGACGATGAAATCTAGGTCACCGAGACGCACGTGTGCGCCCGAGGCCTAGGTGATTGCGTGGGTGGCCATCCGAGGCCTGACTTGGAACGCGCAGATTCCCCTACCTGGCGCGCCAACTGTCGGTATTTCGTATGAGCACCGGCAAGTAAATTTATAGTAATGCACGTTAGGCTCGAATGGTGTGCTAAAGGATACAAGATTTATACTGGTTCGGGCCGAATGTCCCTACGACCTGTTTGTTGCTGCTCGTGTTATTAGCACCGGGAACGGTCTATAGTAAGGGGTACAAATGATCGAGAGAGGGACCGGTCCCAAGTCTCTGATGGAAGGGTTGAAAGGAGGTCAAGCGCTTCGTAGCAACTTGATTGTGTGTATGTGTGTCTTCCTGTTTGGTTCCCAGTCTGTCCTTTTGATGGAGGAAGTGCATCCCCTTTTATAGAGGAAGGGGCTGGCTCTTACAAGGGCGAGGGTTTAGGATGTATACTCTACTTAGTCTTGTGGCTCACGTCTACCTAGCTTCGTTCTTTATTCTGATGAGTACGAAGGAAGATAAGCGCCTACAATACTGTTGATGTCTCTATAGAATGTCAGGTTGATTATAGAATGCTGCCCTACGTAGGGTGTGGGCTGTAGTACAGTGGTTTTGACTTATTGGCCTCTCACAGCCTTGCTCCGCACGCCTTCTGGTTCCTGTGAGTCTTCGTCGGAGGGACGAGGGGTCAGGGTCCAGAGTGACGCTGTGGTCAAGGCCTTCTGACTTGGCGGACCTGAGGGGTCGAGAAGCGGGTGCCGCTCCCTCGGGTCCATAGCGTGGTGATAGATTGTCCGTCGTGCATGGAGATAGTAAATCCTTTTCTGGAGCGTAGCGGTTGTCGTATATCTTCGTCGAGTTCCGTGTCCTAGGGCTGAAGGCTGCGCCTACAACTCTATAGGGTGAGGAGCACGCACCTGTACAACCTTTCGGGCTCTACGGTGCCCGGAAGGGTCTAAAGCACCTGTCCTGTCATCCCCTGGCAGTACTTTTCCTGCCAGGGCACAGGGTATGGTCCTTGGAGCCACGATTGACCCAAACGTCTTGTCCTGCCCCGTACCTATCATCTTGAGGGAACGGGGAGAAGTTGTCAGGTAAGATGAATCCGGTCTTCAGACATGGAGCAAGGTGAGGCTCGTTCCTTGCCGTCGGGCGAAACGGAGACCAATCCCTATCTTTAGGGCGAGACCGTCCCCGCCCCTCTAGGGTCGGGCGAGGCGGAATCTATCCCTCAGCCCTCGGGCGAGACCGAGCCTGCCCTAAAGGCGTTGGGTGAGACGAAGATTAGCCCTGAGCCCTCGGGCGAGGCAGAGCCACCTCAAAGGCGTCGGGCGAGGCTGAGACTAACCCTGAGCCCTCGGGTGTCCAGAAGTTTTTAACGTTCGGTGGTTTTTGGTTCCACCTTCTGGGGTACCCCGGTATTAGGTCCCCGACAGGCCCCTTTGTAGCGTGAATAAATAAACAAAACTTTGCCATATTGCACTTCTCCACGTAATGAATATGTATGGTTATTAGTGCATTTCAATCAAATAAATAAACTGTGACATTGGGTCTCAGGTGTACTCATCCCACAACACCATGTTCCGGACATCGGCATGTAAATAGAAGTATATAATTAAAACAAAAGAAATTATACTATACATGCATAAAAACATGTCGGTTCACCACATACTGTCTGCTAGTGCATTCATGCTGTCGTGGAATCAAGTATTCTCCATCATACATTAGATAAAAATACGCTGTTTTAAATTACAGCCAGACCATATTAAATAAACTAAATTAAATGGTTTCTTCATATCATATCAAGTCCCATGTTATGATTGCCTATGCTAATCAACCTACTGCAGCGCTCTGGTCAAATAAAATAACCAAAATGTCACAAATACGTAGACTTAGCTAGTTCAAATAAGCTCAGTCATATTCATCCATCATCCTAATTTCTAATTAATTTGGATAAAATGTCAATTATGCCCCATGTAGACCCTCCAAATGCTATGCATCACGGCTAACTTAAATCTAGCTCCTTAGTTAGACTGCACTCATATAAGGTTATGTCTAGCTTTAACAAACCAAATCAAATCAAATTAAATAGCATAGTGCATGTGAACCCTTGGTCAAATACCATATCATGAGCATGTACGTCAACTTTGATAAAACAAATCAACTCCATGTGTCACGCCTAGGTTTGGTGCAACAACATATCTTCTTGAATCTTGACGAGATAATTATCTTGTCTTTGCCCATACAAAATATTGCGCCGTACGTTGAGTATATTTATAAATGTCAAACCATGACCTCCATGATTCAACAAGACTATGTCAAATTTAGTCTTCAAGATAAGCCTTGTCCATATATGATACAATGCACTATACATCATTCAAGAAATGATCATGCCCAAGTGCAAAATATACATATGCATCCATCCGCGACTACAAGACTGAAGACTTTATTTTCTTTTGTAGTTTGTAATAGGAAGCCATATGATGTAATCTTATTTTTTATGTACTCATGTTGGAACTCTTAATTAGGGGTGTTCTCTTCGGAGATGTAATTAACATAATTTTTTTTGCAAATATAAGAATTATGGAAGTATGGACTTGTAATACCTGTTCTATTTCTTTTATCCCAATTAAATTTAACCAAAACCAAATTTGTCTCTACTGACACGGAGGCGGGTCATAGCTGCCCATTTCCCCGCCATCACTTTCGCACGGAGACACTCACTTTGAGGTAATAGACCTCTCGAGCGCTTACCAAGCCATTCTAGGCCGGCTATGCTATGCAAAATTTATGGCTGTCCCTAACTACGCTTACCTCAAGCTCAATCTTTCTGGTCCTCGAGGGATCATCACCGTGATCGGTGATCTGCACTAGGCGCACTCTTGCGAGGAGGAAAACCTTAACATCACGGCAGCCATGAGTCGAGCCTCAGAGCTCTGAACCATCTAGGCCACCATGATCGAGATTGCACCCAAATCCAGCATGAGGAAGGAGTCGGCGGGAGCCTTCAAACCTACAGAGGACACCAAAGCGATGCAGGTCGATCCCGAAGACATCAACAAAACCGTTTAGATCGGTTGTGGCCTCTCTAATTGACAAGAGCGTGAGCTCATCGACTTCTTACTCTAAAATCAGGACATCTTCGTATGAAAACCTTCCGACATGCCAGGAATCCCAAGGCAGGTCGTCGAGCACATCCTCGATATCTTACCCGGAGCCAAATCGGTCAAACAACGCCTCCACCACTTCGACGATGAAAGATGGAAGGGCATTGGAGAAGAGATCGTCAGGCTCCTAGCAGCAGGGTTCATCAAGGAAGTCTTTCATCCTGAATGGATCACCAATCTAGTCCTAGTCCAGAAGAAGAATGGGACTTGGAGGATTTGCGTGGACTACACCAACCTAAGCAAGGCATGCCCAAAGGTACCTTACCCGCTACCGTGAATCGACCACGGGTTGTGAAACCCTATGCTTCCTGGATGCATATTCGGAGTATCACCAAATCATGATAAAGGAGGCCGACTAGCTCGCAACCTCCTTCATCTCCCCATTTAGCGCCTACTGCTATGTCACCATGTCATTTAGGCTTGAGAATGTGAGATCAACCTACCAAAAATGCATGAACCAATGTCTCAATGAGCTCATCGAGGAAGTTGTGGAAGTCTACATCAATGACATCGTCGTAAAGTTAAGAAGGCTGACCAGCTAGTCAGCAACATGGAGATCGCCTTCACTTGCCTTAGAGAGTTCAGGATCAAGCTCATCCTTGAAAAGTGTGTATTCGAGGTCCCCAAGGGAAAGCGCCTCAGGTTCATCATCTCTAAGCAGGGTATCGAAGCCAACCTAGAGAAGATCACAACAATCAAGAATTTGGGCCCCATCACAAACCTGAAGGGAGTCTAGAAGCTCATGGGATGCCTAGCCTCTCTTAGCCACTTCATCTCATGACTAGGGGAGCATGGCATGCCACTATACAAGCTCCTAAAAAAGGTCGATCAGTTTACCCGGATGGCCAAAGCATAGGAGGCCTTCGAGAAGCTCAAAGCATTCCTAGCAATGACTCCTACCCTGGTTTCGCCCAAAAAGGGGGAACCACTCCTCCTCTACATTGCCGCAACCACTTAGGTGGTCAGCGTGGCACTTGTGGTTGAGGGAGAAGAGAGCGGCCACTCCCACAAGATCTAGAGGCTAGTGTACTTCATCAGCAAGGTTCTCTTAGACACTAAGGTGGGTTATCCGCAAATCCAGAAGCTTATTTATGTTATCTTCATTGCCAAACGAAAGCTACTACATTACTTTGAGGGACACCCCATCGTGGTCATGGCATTGGCCTCGCTTGGAGACGTGGTCTAGAATTATGATGCCATTGGCCGCGTGGCCAAATGGGCAACCGAGCTCATGGTCTACCACATTACATATGTCCCAAGAACGGCGATCAAATCACAAGTCCTCATGGACTTCATCGCTGAATGGACCAAAGTACAGATGACCCTACCCCAACCCGCTAGGAATACTAGACACTGTATTTTGATGGGTCCCTCATGGCCATGGGCGCAGGGGCTGAGGTCATCCTAATCTCCTTAACAGGAAACCGCATGGAGTACGCCATCCGACTCCACTTCCAGGCCACCAATAACATCATAGAATATGAAGCCCTCATCCATGGCCTCAATATTGCCTTCGAGCTTGGCGCTCTCCGCCTCTTCATTAGAGGAGACTCGGAGCTAGTTAGCAGCCAGGTCATGAAAGAAGCCTCATGTCGCAACGACAAGATGGTGGCTTACTGCGACAAGGTCTAGAAACTCAAAGAAAGATTCGACGGGCTAGAACTCCAACACATCCTCAGACAAGATAACCTAGCCACCGACTTCTTAGCCAAAATTGCATCAAGTCGGGGACCTACCCCCAGAGAGTGTTCGTTAACAACGTGCATGAACCGATAGTGCGAGCACTCTAGCCACATGACCGAACAATGGGCGTGGCCGGCAAGGCAAAGCCCGCCATGCTGGTTGAACACCATCACAACCCGAGGGCCGCATGCCCTCCCGACCTGATGATGATCGATCGAGTAGCGATGGACACCACATTGGATTGGATCGCATCCTTCATAGAATACTTAGCGTAGGGGAATTTACTTGATGACCTAATGGAAGCATGGCGCCTAGCAAGACGCTGCAAATCATACATGGTCATAGGAAAAATCCTTTATAAGCGCATCACCTCAAGAATTCTCTAGAGATGCATCTCACAAGAGGAGGGGCAGTGACTCCAACGAGAGGCCCACACGGGGATCCTGTCTTGTGGTGGATCCAAACCACCAAGGACATGCACAAGCTGACGCTGCCCTGGGAAGGACCCTTCATCATCACCAAAATCATCCGCCCAAGATCTACACCAACTCATGGAACATTAAGCAGCTACGCAGATTCTATCCTTAGTCTCACTTCCTAAACGTACATAAACTCCCCTGCCATCACAATTTTGCAAACTAACCTTTTTACAAAAAAGATCATAGACAGGAAGGGTCCCAGCAGAACAAGACGAAGAGAAAGGAGCAAAGAAGCAAAAGGTGGAGTGCACGTAAGACCTACACCCCTCTTGTCCATTCCTTTAATTCCCTATGCACTTTTTCCTTACTTCATGTGTGAGCAGTCATCATTAAGTCATGTCGTGACCCAAGTTGCCGTGAGCCCTTAGGACCGCGTGTAGAGTGACTCGCCACATCCACGCCCTCGCGTCGTATCTAGGTCCATCTCTTTGGCCAGTCCTTAGAAGGCTCAAGGCCATAAAGGGATAGGGGCAGGAAGGAGATGGCCCCCTGTGGCTCTAATCGGTGGTGCGGAGCTACATGACCATCTCTCTCTCTATGTTTGAGTCATCAGCTTTGAAGTCGCTCGGGTTGACCCCCTCTAGAGGAGGCATCTTGCCCTCTGACTGCTGCGGAGGTAGTCGAGGACCGATGGGTTTGATGACCAATGATTTATGAGATGTCTCTCGATGAGGCATAACTGAACTCCCATCAATTGGGAAGGATATCAGGTCCCACTAAAATTACTCATTGGCCCCGACGAGGTGCACTGCTCTAACCATGTGGTTATGATGGACATGCCTCTCCCCACGTGGGGTGAAACCAAAATTGCCTAAAAAGGCCACCGTGACCCTCCAAGGTCGCTAGGGATCCTAAAGGAAATGGAGCTCAGTCCCTATGATGAGCTCCTTTCAGGATCCTAGATCCACGACCTAAAGCTGGCAGACCAGCAAAGGTCAGTGACCCCTCACAGATGGTCATTCAGGTGCCCAGGGTTGCGATGATGCCTTCTTTACAAGGCAAAGACAAAACCCATGTAAAAATAACCAGCCGCGGTTCAAGCGCGCACGGTCTGGTCCCGCTCAAGCCTAAGTGACAACTTTTGTCCAGAGGGAAACACACCATGATCGTGCTGACGCTCAAGAATGAGGTCATAACCAGTTGGCAAATAGGAAGACTTTGGCCCAATAAAGTCAAAGCACAAATGAGGCAAGGGCTTTCAAGCTGAGGACGACCTCTCCATTCCGCTAGAAGGAAGGTCGACAACCCGCACGAAAGTCCCAACCTCAGTAATAAAGCCTTGCAATCGGACCTCAAAGCCTAAGGGCTCGGCACAACCTTGAGGAAGGGATACAAAGTTTGAAAATTAGATCTCATGGGTATGGGCATTACAAGCGTGCCCAAGCCGCTAAGGCAAGAAAGGGAAAAGCCCAATGCCACTTCAAGGATGACACCATAAGGGGTGCGACCTATGAGCATGGTCGGACAAGGTGGAAAAGAACACCTTAAAGACCTCCTCATAGCATCACAACCCCCGAAGCTAAAGCACGCAGGGACGAGAGAAGGGATAAGCGCCCCCCGACATGAAAACATCTTGCCATGTCATCATGATGCCATGATGGGGCACAGTGTTGAACAATGCCTTGGATCCATCATTTGGTGGACAATGATCAACGTACGTTCTCTCTGAAGAACTGACTTGCTGCCTGCACATGCTAATGGCCCACGGTACAGGGGCAAACCTTCCCTCGATCAATGGCCATCACAGGTACCCAAGCCACTCAGACATAGGTAAAACCAAGGCCACATGATCATAGAGCCAACCTCCATGGCATCTCATCCTTTCCCGCTCGCAAGTCTCCTTCTAGCACTAGTTGTTGAAGGGGCACTACCGGCCTCCAGCCATCACAAACAAGCCCTAGTTGGGAGCGTAATGGAAACCGCATGATTTCTGAAACATCCTCAATTTTCCTTGAAGGGAAAATCCACATAATGAATTTTAATATGATAAAACCAAGAACTGATTCCATCATATTATCATATTTTAGTCGATGTCATAGTCATACATCGTAAGATTACAAGAATATAAGATATTATCTCACTAGGGGACACACCTATTATAGAGTTAATGTAGCGGAAGACTTTCGAGTGAAGGATCCTCCTTCACAGGCATCATCAGAGTTGGCGTAGTGCAGCGTAGATTCCATCTCCGAACCAAACTTGAGCGTAGGCATGAGACCTCCTAATCCTTCTAAAGTCAGCATCTCTGAGAAGCAGGAAATCTGCACACCGCCAGATGTGTGCAGGCCATGGTCAGCACCGATGAGCTTTAGTGGAAAAGATAAACAAGGCATCTAGCGATCCTAATATTTGGCTGTGGTTTGCATTCTTAGCGCATGAGAAGTAAATAACTTTAGTAATATAATAATAACATCCAATTTTTAACACATTCACCACCACACCATCCATATCCATCCACCAACCATCCATCCCAAACCATCTCCACACCACCACACCATATCTCATGTCGCACACTCAGGTCGACAGGCCAACTCCCTCTTGGCCTTGTCTCAGCGGCCCGCAGCCCCCAAGGCTCACGACCGGAAAATACCCCAAACCCTAGAGGGAGGAAAGAAGGACTCATCTCCTATCTAGTTTAAGCAAAACCTAGTAAAGGTCCATAGCCGACAAGTCAGCATATGTATCGATCGATCAACCATACACGCTGTAGAGGTTTCACACACCCACAAGATTAGCCATCCACAGAGCCATGTATCTCCTAGGCAGAATTCCGATCGCTTGCTAGCCTAGAACGATGCCACCCTACCTCTCAGCCCTAGAACATCCCAAGTCTAGTCTGGGATGGCTAATACTGTGAGTCGTAGACAGAGCTAGGGCCCACTGGATGTCAAGAGCTGGGTCCACAAGGCTTCCTAAAGTCTTGGAAGGATGTGGGGAAAACCGCGCGCCCCGAACCTCCTTGCACACGTTCGCCTAGCAGTAGTGGCATTGTTCTACCAAGTAGTCCGACTGTCCTGCACCATATAGGGCGAGTGGGATGTAAAGGATTCCCGGTGAATCTGAGTACTAGTAAGTCCTTAGGGATGACTAAGCCAGAATGTCTTCATTAGGGTTTCCATTTCACGTGCCACCACAACACCTCTACCCTGGGCTCCACCTCTCTGAGGTTCACACCCAAGGACACCTCCAATTACCAGTTAACTGCCACATGTATTCCATATCCAAGTGCCTAGGTAGCACCACATGGCAAGACTCGCCCTAGGCTCATCGTTATTCCAGCTCGGTTGACTCAACCCTCACTCTCCACGTACCCAAGACACACACAGCACGCTCACACACCACCAAGTCCAGCACCCATAGCCAAACCCTTCCCAGGGGGTTCACCACCAGCATCACATCCCCGATATAATGCGAAGTGGAGTTAATAATAAGTATAGTGGTGTAATATGCAAGCAAGCAGGCAAGTAAGCATATATAAGCGAGCGAATGCGCAAAGCAGGGTGACATAGTAGAGTGGGTTGCATCAGGGTAATAATGGCTTAGGTAGTAGCATGCATCAAAGTACTATCAAAGGAATAATTATAAAGCGCTAGCAGTTCTAGATATTATGCAATGTCTAATAGGATTCTCTAAAAGAGGGTGCTGCCATGACACCTGTGATGTAGAGGTAGTAGTGGTACAATTATCCATTCGTTGGTGTTCCATTAGCGGGTCACCTCCTCCTGCATTGACTCCATTCCACAGTCCTTATCGTCGTCCATGTTCTCTTGGTCCAATTGTCAGCTACTCCACGAAGCGACACGCAAGGCAAGAGAGCACTCAACACTTGAAAAGACGACAAGACGTAGGAAAATCCAATAACACCAGTGAGGTAATAAGAGATACACGGCTTAGCCCTCTCGGTGGTTGTCCGATTTCCTCGGGCCAAAGAATCACAAGTGGTGGTTTGCTGAACACAAGCTTAAGTCATGGCCAAGCCAGTATGGCTTTACGATAAATTGTTTAAGCTAGAGCTTATCCAGAGCAAACACCATGGCTCATGATCTTTCGATCCGGTGTCATGGAATTGACGGGGATTGGAAGTCAGGCCCCAAGAAACAAGAATGACAGGGTTCGGCTCTTATAGCCTTATCCCACAAGTCACAATTGGACACGAGTAGCAAACAAGTATGATTAACACTATTTTGACTTGGCTCCAACGTACTTCAGCTCGCCTGCTATGGTAGAATGTGGTAGCGCAAAGAGATTGGACATCAATGGTTCCCCTCGATCCACACGACACAATAACGTCGGGAGCTAAGAAGAGGGTCGCTCAACACGGCAAAAGATGCGGGGGTTAGCTAGGCACATCCATGTCATGTTCTCAGACACATCTTCGGAAAGATGGTTTTTGACGGTCGATCGGGTCGATACACATGGGTTCGAGGTACAACTTAGACCATAGCTTCGCTAACCCAAAGGGCATAGTCTGGTCTTTGATCCAATCATCATGGGCAAGATGAAATCGAACAGAGCAGGCTAACGGTGCAACAAGAGCAAGCACAACAAGGGACAATGTCTACTTCTTCCAACACTCGTGCCACGACGAAAGACAGGGCATTGGAAGGAAGCGACAAACACCAAGTGCGCAAACCACTCGTAGGGTACCCAACTTAGGTGCACTAGCACTAAGGCTTCTCTCTAATTCATAGCGGTGTGGTTGTCACTGTAGGAATCAAAGAAATGCGATGGTCATACCAGGTACAAGCATATGGGGGTTTGAGCACGAAGAGGCAAGTAAAAGCAAAAGAGTGGCGTAGCTCCATGGTCATGGCGAAGCAAACTCGCGGCCATAAGCTACACCAACAAGTTGGCATCTATCGTTCCATGTTTGTTATCTCCCAGGTCATCTCCCATAGGCTAGGTCGCAAAGGGCTTGATGTGAGCGGGTGATATCCGCATCGATATCGATATCAAATCCATCGCGACCATGTCCTAGGGCCGAAGGTAGGAGTTAACACTCATAGTTTTATGAAGTTGATTAAGAGCGAGGGGTCAAGTTACACTCGGCATCATGGTCATGGCGAGACGGATCCCGTGATCATAGCGTCCGAACGAGGTACGATCCCTCAGCCAGCTCGAAGGCTCGACACACAGGCAACAACACAGCGATAAAAACCAAACACGACTGAAAAACGCAACAACTCAACACGGCTGCAGAGTAGCACATTCCATAGCGAGGGGGGATGGGTAGACCTACACAAGGGCATGGTGCAGACAGATATAGATAGATCAAGATCACGTATTGTAAGTGTACGAACGAGTATAAGATTGCGCAGGAAGGGGCTTTCGTCGGTGGGGAATGGCGTTCGACTAGAATTCAACTTCGCAGCAAAGATGTGGATGGCCAGGGGCGGTTGTAACTTGTCCCGGAGGGTGGTGGCTTCTTCTGGCCAGCTAAGGCCAGTTACGGCCTGCTGTGGCTAGCTGTGGCTTGCTATGGCTCGCTGTGGCTTGGCTACGGCTAGCTACACGTGGCTATGGTTGGCCAAAGGTTGGCTATGGCTAGCCTGGGCATGGTAGCAACTGGCTAAGATGTGCCTACTGCTGTCAAACATAGCAAGGGTTAGTGAAGAAAGCGTCCAGCAAGACGGTGGGGCCTTTCCGCAGGTCTAAAAGAGAGGCAGGTCGGAGTGGTCGCGGAGGTGGTCGGAGTGGTCGCCAAGGTGGTTGGAGTGGTCAGAGTGGTCATCGAGGTGGTCGAAGTGGTTAGAGTGGTCGCCGAGTTGGTCAGAGTGGTCGCCGAGGTGGTCGGAGTGGTCGTCGAGGTGGTCAGAGTGGTCGAAGTGGTCGCCGAGGTGGTCTCATTTTTGGCATGATGTCAGCATGGCGTTATTAGAGCTAAACTGTGTCTAACAGGTGGGACTAGAGCTCTTGGGTCACTGTCATGTGGGTTCGGGTAACGGTCAATGTTGACTGGTCAACGGTCATCTGGTTTGGGTCTCGACTGGGCTTTGGTGGGCCCGGACAGGGCTGGACTTGGGTCAGGCTAACCCAGACACGTGTCGCGTAGGGAGGCCATCCATTTGGCGGTGCTAGGCTCCTACTAGGCTCAGGTCCACAAGTGTGGCTGGGTCATGCATGTCGCAGGGCCACATGGAGCATGCTGTGGGGTGTGTCCCACATCGGGGCGAGGACGTAGAGGCCGTTCCTAACGCCTAGGTCTTTGTGGTAGGGTCGAAACGGAGCAGTGCCATGGCGGGGTTTGGCCATGGCGAGCGCGGCGGGCATAGGGTGGTGGCGCTGGTGTTCCCGAGCCACCAGGGCTCGGTAAGGCGTCTTCTTGGGCCATGCGTGTGCAGTGCATGTATGCGTGTGCAGAGGGCTCAGGTCCATGCAAAACGGTGCGTTGTCCAGGGATGCTCCAGGGTCAAGTCGGCGCGAGGGCAGTGTCGGCGTCAAAGGTCAGGACAAGCAGGCAACAAGGGCATGAACAAAGGTGGGGGCTTGGGAGTGTAGTGCTCACCGTTGGGCTTGGCGCCGGGCATCCACGTGGTGCAGGCAGGGCCCGATGCAGGCAGATCATGCGGTGGTGGCCGGGTACAGGGGAAGTAGATGGTCGGCGTCCCATGTAGCGGGGTGCTACATGGCATGGTGGTTGGGCATGATGTCGTGGTGAGGAAGCAGTGTCTGTGGTCGGCAGAGCTAGATGGCGTGAGGTGGAGCATGAGCTCATGGCGGCCTGCGGCGAGGACGTGCACGACGTCGTGGCGGAGCAGCTCACGGTCGTCGTGCTGGTGGCATGGCACGGGGGCGAAGCACGCGGTCACTAGTGGCATGGCCAGCTTGACGTCACGACGTGGACACAGCGCCGTGCCTTGGGGTCACGGCTAGCGGCAGCTACTCAGCATGGGCAGAGGCGGGCTCCCGATGACCCGTCGTCGAGGGCCAAGGCCACAGGGCACCACGGCGGGCACTGTGCTTGGCGTGGCTACAGTTGACTGCGACGTCATGGTTGCGGCTCTAAGGCAGAGGTGGGTGGTGTGGACACAGCGGCCGGCGAGGAGGGCTCCAGGCGCTGTGCCCAGACTGGAGGGCAGCGAGGATGAGAGGAAGGGAGGAAGAAGGGAATGGCGACGGCTACAATAGGGAATGGAGAGGGTGCTGGCTGCTTCGTCCTTCTATAGCGGCATCAACTAGGGTTTTCGGGGGTGCCGATGATCCTTGGTGTCCGTGCATAGGTAGGGACACACGGTGTGCATCAAGTGGCGCGGAAGCCGGGGCACTGTCGGGACACGCGCGTGGGAGCGGGCGTTGCGAGCAGCGGCGGCACGGTCTAGGAGTTGGGCACTGCCCTAGGGTTTAGGAGGCTGGGGGCTTCGGCTACTGGCCAGGCTAGGCCATGCAGTGGTAGCGGCCTGGTTGGGCCAAGGCGCTGGCGGGGTGGGCCGAAGGGAGGAGAGAGGGGCAGGCCAGGCTGCTACGCCGGTTGGGCCAAGCAGGCCACGTGCGCGCGAGCGGGCCAAAAAAGAGGAGTGGCGAGCTGGGCTAAGGGCGAGCGGGCTGGTAGGGTAGGCTGGGCCACGGCTTCGAGTGGGACAGGCTGGCTGGGCCTGCTGGCACCTTGGGCTATTTTGGCCATTTCTTTTCCCCCCTACCATTTCCTTCCTCTTCTATTTCTATTTCCTATTTTCTAAATAAACCAAGGCTCGTGTATTGTATACAGGTGTCGCCAACTTGTACACCTCCTAGTGGGGTCCACTAGAGGTCAACTAGGGGTAGTGGGGTCCATGTCAAGGGTTGGCAACTCACGGGCATTGAGTTGATAAAGATAGTTGGTTGATTATAGAAATTAGGTCAAGGGTTCATGAGAGATTCCAGAAGGAGTCAAAAGGATTCGCTACGGACTTGTGCTCTCCAACACAAAACCCTAAACCAAATAAGGAACTCTGGCAAGCTCCTACAAGCATCACTATATGTATGCAACAATTTATTTATAAATTGTTCTTTGTTTGTCCTAGCATCTACATGCTTCACATATTGTAGGAAAATTTTTAAAAAGTTCGTATTTTTGACTTCTCCAAAAACCCAGGTTGTTATAGTCCACCCTCCTTACAGGAATCTCATCCTCGAGATTTAGGTGTTGCTTGGTTGGCGAAGAGGCAGAGTGTTGCTTCTTGATCGGGGTAGTTGTTCCATAGAACCTTGCAAAAGGAATTGTCGTCCTTTTGTCTTCTTCGATAACTCAATCCAAATTTGTACGGGGTGTCCAAGGATCTCTAGAGGTTTTGTCTAGTCATATGGTGGTCTTGGTTCATAGCCTGCTAGGTTAGCTAGGGTCCTGGAGTCACATGTAAATAAAATAGCTTCTATATTCTTCACTCAAGCAATATAATCACAAGAAGCATAAGAAGCAAAAAGATCCAAGCACTCAAGCAGCATTACAACTCCTATATGCATAGTGTTGACTTAAGGCGACTCCTAAGCCTTTGAGTCTCACACATCTATCGATCTAGTGTGGGCGACATAGGGAATCATTTCCTAGTGGTCAACTTTTCAGATCGGGGATAGTCAGTTAGTAGTAGAACTCAAGGTAGAGACGGGGAATCAAGTGTTAGTAGCTATGACTCCACTACAGATAGAATGTTTGGCTTCTAAACTAGTGTTTGGTACTAAAGGTCTTGTCCTAAGGTCAAGTATGTCTCTAATACCAACTGAAACATCCTCAATTTTCCTTGAAGGGAAAATCCACAGAATGAATTTTAATATGATAAAACCAAGAACTGATTCCATCATATTATCATATTTCAATCGATGTCACAGTCATACATCGTAAGATTACAAGAATACAAGATATTATCTCACTAGGGGACACACCTATTATAGAGTTAATCTAGCGGAAGACTTTTGAGTGAAGGCTCCTCCTTCACGGGCATCATCAGAGTTGGCGTAGTGCAGCGTAGATTCCATCTCCGAACCAAACTTGAGTGTAGGCATGAGACCTCCTAATCCTTCTAAAGTTAGCATCTCTGAGAAGCAGGAAATCTGCACACTACCAGATGTGTGCAGGCCATGGTCAGCACCAATGAGCTTTAGTGGAAAAGATAAACAAGGGATCTGGCGATCCTAATATTTGGCTGTGGTTTGCATTCTTAGTGCATAAGTAAATAACTTTAGTAATATAATAATAACATCCAATTTTTAACACATTCACCACCACACCATCCATATTCATCCACCAACCATCCATCCCAAACCATCTCCACACCACCACACCATATCTCATCTCGCACACTCAGGTCGACAGGCCAACTCCCTCTCGGCCTTGTCTCAGCGGCCCACAACCCCCAAGGCTCATGACCAGAAAATACCCCAAACCCTGGTGGGAGGAAAGAAGGACTCATCTCATATCTAGTTTAAGCGAAACCTAGAAAAGGTCCATAGCCGACAAGTCGGCATATGTATCGATCGATCAACCATACACTCTGCAGAGGTTTCACATACCCACAAGATTAGCCATCCTCAAAGCCAAGTATCTCCTATGCAGAATTCTGGTCGCTTGCTAGCCTAGAACGATGCCACCCTACCTCTCATCCTTGGAACATCACAAGTCTAGTCTGTGATGGCTGATACTGTGAGTCGTAGACAAAGCTAGGGCCCACCGGATGTCAAGAGCCGGGTCCGCAAGGCCTCCTAAAGTCTCAGAAGGGTGTGGGGAAAACCGCATGCCCCGTACCTCCTTGCACACGTTCGCCTAGTAGTAGTGGCATTGTTCTACCAAGTAGCCCGACCATCCCACACCATATAGGGTGAGTGGGATGTAAAGGATTCTCGGTGAATCTAAGTACTAGTAAGTCCTTAGGGATGACCAAGCCAGAATGTCTTCATCGGAGTTTTCATTTCATGTGCCACCACAGCACCTCTACCTCGGGCTCCACCTCTCTGAGGTTCACACCTAAGGACACCTCCAATTACCATTTACCCGCCATAGGTATTCCATATCCAAGTGCCCAGGTAGCACCACATGGCAAGACTTTTCCCAGGCTCATCGTTATTCCAGCTCGGTCGACTCAACCCTCACTCTCCACGCACCCAAGACACACGCAGCATGCTCACATACCACCAAGTCCGGTACCCATAGCCAAACCCTTCCTAGGGGGTTCACCACTAGCATCACATCCCCGATATAATGCGAAGTGGAGTTAATAATAAGTACAGTGGTGTAATATACAAGCAAGTAGGCAAGTAAGCATATATAAGCGAGCGAATGCGCAAAGCAGGGTGACATAGTAGAGTGGGTTGCATCAAGGTAATAATGGCTCAGGTAGTAGCATGCATCAAAGTACTATCAAAGGAATAATTATAAAGCGCTAGCAGTTCTAGATATTATGCAATGTCTAATAGGATTCTCTAAAAGAGGGTGCTGCCATGACACCTGTGATGTAGAGGTAGTAGTGGTACAATTCTCCATTCGTTGGTGTTCCATTAGCGGGGTCACCTCCTCCTGCGTTAACTCCATTCCGTAGTCCTTGTCGTCGTCCATGTTCTCTTGGTCTGATCGTCAGCTACTCTGCAAAGCGACACGTAAGGCAAGAGAGCACTCAACACTTGAAAAGACGACAAGACGTAGGAAAATCCAATAACACCAGTGAGGTAATAAGAGATACATGGCTTAGCCCTCTCAGTGGTTGTCCGATTTCCTCGGGCCAAAGAATCACAAGTGGTGGTTTGCTGAGCACAAGCTTAAGTCATGGCCAAGCCAGTATGGCTTTACGATAAACGGTTTAAGCCAGAGCTTATCCAGAGCAAACACCATGGCTCACGATCTTTCGATCTAGTGTCATGGAATTGATGGGGATTGGAAGTCAGGCCCCAAGAAAGAAGAATGACAGGGTTCAGCTCTTATAGCCTTATCCTGCAAGTCACAATTGGACACAAGTAGCAAACAAGTACGATTAACACTATTGTGACTTGGCTCCAATGTACTTCGGCTCGCCCGCTATGGTAGAATGCGGTAGCGCAAAGAGATTGGACATCAACGGTTCCCCTCGATCCACACAACACAATAACGTCAGGAGCTGAGAAGAGGGTCGCTCAACATGGCAAAAGATGCGAGGGTTAGCTAGGCACATCCATGTCATGTTCTCAGACACATCTTCGGAAAGATGGTTTTTGACAGTCGATCGGGTCGATATGCACGGGTTCGAGGTATGACTTAGACCATAGCTTCGCTAACCCAAAGGGAATAGTCTGGTCTTTGATCCAATCATCATGGGCAAGATGGAATCAAACAGAGCAGGCTAATGGTGCAACAAGAGCAAGCACAACAAGAGACAATGTCTACTTCTTCCAACACTCGCGCCACGACGAAAGACGGGGCATTGGAAGGAAGCGACAAACACCAAGTGCGCAAACCACTCGTAGGGTACCCGACTTAGGTGCACTGGCACTAAGGCTTCTCTCTAATTCATAGCGGTGCGATTGTCACCATGGGAATCAAAGAAATGTGATGGTCATACCAGGTACAAGCATATGGTGGTTTGAGCATGAAGAGGCAAGTAAAAGCAAAAGAGTGGCGTAGCTCCATGGTCATGGCGAGGCGAACTCGTGGCCACAAGCTACACCAATGAGTTGGCATCTATCGTTCCACGTTTGTTATCTCCCAGGTCATCTCCCACAGGCTAGGTCGCAAAGGGCTCGATGTGAGCGGGTGATATCCGCATCGATATCGATATCGAATCCATCCCGACCATGTCCTAGGGCCGAAGGTAGGAGTTAACACTCGTAGTTTTATGAAGTTGACTAAGAGCGAGGGGTCGAGTTACACTCGGCATCACGGTCATGGCGAGATGGATCCCGTGATCGTAGCATCCGAATGAGGTACGATCCCTCAGCCGGCTCGAAGGCTCGGC
The DNA here is from genome assembly GCF_019320115.1 of Miscanthus floridulus. NCBI lineage: Eukaryota > Viridiplantae > Streptophyta > Magnoliopsida > Poales > Poaceae > Miscanthus > Miscanthus floridulus. The sequence continues at coordinate 22,741 of NW_027098438.1, read as the reverse complement.
ACACAGGCAACAACACAGCGATAAAAACCAAACATGACTGAAAAACGCAACAACTCGACACGGCTATGGAGTAGCACATTCCATAGCAAGTGGGGATGGGTAGACCTACACAAGGGCACAGTGCAGACATATATAGATAGATCAAGATCACATATTGTAAGTGTATGAACGAGTATAAGATTGCGCAGGAAGGGGCTTTCGTCGGTGGGGAATGGCGTTCAACTAGAATTCGACTTCGCAACAAAGATGTGGATGGCCAGGGGTAGTTGTAACTTGTCTCAGAGGGTGGTGGCTTCTTCTGGCCAGCTGAGGCCAGTTACGGCCTGCTGTGGCTAGCTGTGGCTTGCTATGGCTCGCTGTGGCTTGGCTGCGGCTGGCTACATGTGGCTATGGTTGGCCAAAGGCTGGCTATGGCTAGCCTGGGCATGGCAGTGACTGGCTAAGATGTGCCTACTGCTGTCAAACACAGCAAGGGTTAGTGAAGAAAGCGTCAGGCAAGACGGTGGGGCCTTTCCGCAGGTCTAAAGAGAGGCAGGTCGGAGTGGTCGCGGAGGTGGTCGAAGTGGTCGCGGAGGTGGTCGGAGTGGTCGCGGAGGTGGTCGGAGTGGTCGGAGTGGTCGTCGAGGTGGTCGGAGTGGTCGGAGTGGTCACCGAGGTGGTCGGAGTGGTCGGAGTGGTCGCCGAGGTGGTCTCATTTTTGGCATGACGTCAGCATGGCGTTATTAGAGCTAAACTGCGGCTAACAGGTGGGACTAGAGCTCTTGGGTCACTGTCATGTGGGTCCGGTTAACGGTCAATGCTGACCGGTCAACGGTCATCCGGTTTGGGTCCCAACTGGGCTTTGGCAGGCCCGGACAGGGCTGGACTTGGTCCGGGCTGACTCGGACATGTGTCGCGTGGGGAGGCCATCCACGTGGCGGTGCTAGGCTCCTACTGGGCTTGGGTCCACGAGTGTGGCTGGGTGGTGCATGTTGTAGGGCCACATGGAGCATGCTGTGGGGTGTGTCCCACATCGGGGCGAGGACGTAGAGGCCGTTCCTAACGCCTAGGTCTTCATGGTAGGGCTGGAACGGAGCAGCACCATGGCAGGGTTTTGCCATGGCGAGCGCGGTGGGCATAGGGTGGTGGCGCCAGTGTTCCCGAGCCACCAGGGTTTGGCAAGGTGTCTTCTTGGGCCGTGCGTGTGCAGTGTGTGTATGCGTGTGCAGAGGGCTCAGGTCCATGCAAAATGGTGCGTTGTCTAAGGATGCTCTGGGGTCAAGTCGACGCGAGGGTAGTGCCAACATCGAAGGTCAGGACAGGCAGGCAACAAGGGCATGAACAAAGGTGGGGGCTTGGGAGTCTAGTGCTCACCGTCGGGCTTGGCGTTGGGCGTCCACGTGGTGCAGGCAGGGCCCGATGCAGGCAGATCATGCGGTGGTGGCCGGGTGCAAGGGAAGTAGACAGTCGGTGTCCCATGTAGCGGGGTGCTGCACGACGTGGTGGTTGGGCACAATGTCGTGGCGAGGAAGCAGTGTCTGTGGTCGGTAGAGCTAGATGGCATGAGGTGGAGCATGAGCTCGTGGCGGCCAGAGGCGAGGACGTGGACGACATCATGGCGGAGCAGCTCGCAGTCATCGTGCTGGTGGCGTGGCACGGGGGTGGAGCACGTGGTCGCTAGTGGCGTGGCCAGCTTGACATCACAACGCGGACACAGCGCCACGCCCCGAGGTCATGGCTAGCGGTAGCTGCTCGGTGTGGGCAGAGGCGGGCTGCCGATGACCCGTTGTTGAGGGCCAAGGCCATAGGGCACCGCGGTGGGCACTGTGCTTGGCATGGCTGTGGTTGACTGTGACGTCGTGGTCATAGCTCCGAGGCAGAGGTGGGTGGCGTGGATGCGGCGGTCGGCGAGGAGGGCTCTAGGCGCTATGCCTAGACTGGAGGGCAGCGAGGATGAGAGGAAGGGAGGAAGAAGGGAATGGCGGTGGCTACAACAAGGAATGGAGAGGGTGCTGGCTGCTTCATCCTTTTATAGCGGCATCAGCTAGGGTTTTTGGGGGTGCCGATGATCCTCGGCGTCTGTGCACAGGCAGGGACACGCGGCGTGCATCAAGTAGCGCAGAAGCCGAGGCGCTATCGGGACGCGCATGCGGGAGCGGGCGTTGCGAGCGGTGGCAGCAGGGTCTGGGAGTTGGGCGCTGCCCTAGGGTTTAGGAGGCTAGGGGCTTCAGCTGCTGGCCAGGCTGGGCCGTGTAGTGGCAGCGGCCTGGTTGGGCCAAGGCGCTGGCAGGGTGGGCCGAAGGGAGGAGAGAGGGGCAGGCTGGGCTGCTGCGCCGATTAGGCCAAGCAGGCCACATGCGCGCGAGCGGGCCAGAAAAGAGGAGTGGCGAGCTAGGCCGAGGGCGAGCGGGCTGTTTTGGCCATTTCTTTTTCTCCTACCATTTCCTTCCTCTTCTATTTCTATTTCCTATTTTCTAAATAAACCAAGGCTCGTGTATTGTATACAGGTGTTGCCAACTTGTACACCTCCTAGTGGGGTCCACTAGAGGTCAACTAGGGGTAGTGGGGTCCATGTCAAGGGTTGGCAACTCACGGGCATTGAGTTGATAAAGATAGTTGGTTGATTATAGAAATTAGGTCAAGGGTTCATGAGAGATTCCAGAAGGAGTCAAAAGGATTCGCTACGGACTTGTGCTCTCCAACACAAAACCCTAAACCAAATAAGGAACTCTGGCAAGCTCCTACAAGCATCACTATATGTATGCAATAATTTATTTATAAATTGTTCTTTGTTTGTCCTAGCATCTACATGCTTCACATATTGTAGGAAAAATTTTAAAAAGTTTGTATTTTTGACTTCTCCAAAAATTCGGGTTGTTACAGTTTCCCTCGAACTCTTCTCTCCCATCTCCTTTCCTCCCTCTAACCTGGCTTTGCAAAGGGGCCAAAAGCAAATGTGTAGACATGGTTACAAGTAGTTCAAATGGTAGAAGGGCCCCTATTTATAGGCCCAAAGGTGGACTGAGTAGCCCAAGGCTCCTGCGCCGCGTGGCGAACCATGGAAGGTCACATCCAATGTCGGATGCCCACGTGAGGTTAGGGAAATCGAGACCCTCCCAAAGGTAGGGTCGATACAGCATCGACAAGACCACTTGGCCCCACCTGGGTCACGAACATCGATACGCAGCACACTAGCATGGCAGGGCTCAGTAGTCATGTACCACATCGTTAGGGTGTCCTAATGAGGGGGAACGTAACAGCTAAAAGGATCAACTCTTCATGCATGGCATTTATCCAATCCAGATCTTGAAGAGCTTCTTCTACCTTAGTAGGCTCAAAGCAAGAGACAAAAGAGTGATGTTCAATAACGAAGCAAGCTTTTGAGAGCGAGTCATTACTCCCTTTGATGAACTCCCTATGATGAGATCTTGTGGATGAGCTTATAGTAGAGGTGAATTTCTTCTATCAACCACTTGAGGGGGGGGGGGGGTTGTGGAGCATCAACATCATGTTCTTGTGTCACCATTTGGTCATGAAAGACATGAGTGTCTTCATTTTCTACTCTCCTATCTTTATCACCATCTTATGACACATTTGATGAAGAAGGTGGATTGATCACTTGCACATTGTCTTCATCATCATTAGGCTTGATGTCTCCAACCAGAATGTTCTTCATAGCCTCCCTCAATGGTTCATCACCTAAATCATCAAGATTCTCATGTGCTCCTTGGTATCCATTAGATTCATCAAATTCCACATCATATATTTCTTCAACTAAGCCAGTGGCATGATTAAATACTCTATATGCTTTGAACTTTGATGAGTAACGAACAAGAAAACCAATATCACAATGTCTTTGAAACTTCCCTAGGTGTTGCCGCTTCTTATAGATATAGCATTTGCAACCAAACACCCTAAAGAAGGAGACGTCCGGCTTCTTCCCATTGAGCAACTCATAAGGTGTCTTACCAAGAAACTTTTGAAGAAATAGGTGGTTGGATGCATAGCATGCGGTATTGATAGCTTCCGCCCATAGAGCTTCGGGAGTGTTGTACTCATCAAGTATTGTTCTTGCTAGTGTGATCAATGTCCGGTTCTTTCTCTCAACTACACCATTTTATTGAGGAGTATATGTTGCGGAGACCTCATGCTTGATCCTAACTTCATCACAATAGGCTTCAATGTTTGTGTTGTCAAATTCCTTCCCATTGTCATTTCTAATCTTCTTGAGCTTCACTTCAAACTCATTTTGTGCTCTCTTGGCAAACTTCTTGAAGCATGATGCAACTTTGGATTTGTCATGAAGGAAGAATACCCATGTGTATCTTGAGTAGTCATCAACAATCATAAGACAATAAAGATTTCCTCCTAAACTATTGTATGTTGTTGGTCCAAATAAGTCAATGTGAAGGAGCTCTAGCACTCTTATGGTTGACATGAAAGCTTTTGTAGGATGAGTGTTTGCAACTTGCTTGCCGGCTTGACATGTACTACAAAGCTTGTCCTTCTCAAACTTCACATCCTTCAACCCTCTAACCAAATCATTCTTCATTAGCTTCTTGAGTGAGCTCATCCCAACATGAGCAAGTCTTCTATGCCATAGCCACCCAAGTGTTGTTTTGGTGAATAGGCAAGTCTTTAAATTAGCATCTTCGAAGGTGAAGTCCACTAGATAAAGGTTGTTGTATCTAAATCCCTTGAATATCACTTAATCATCATCTTTCTTGGATACAATCACTTCCTTCTCGGTAAACAAGCATTGGAAGCCAAGGTCACACAATTGTCCAACGGATAGCAAGTTGAAACTCAATGAAGCAACATATAGCACATTTGAGATTGAATGATCATTTGATATTACCACTTTGCCCAATCCTTTAACTTTGCCTTTTGAATTATCTCCAAATGTGATTCTTTCTTGTCCATCTATTTCTTTATCTAGTGAGGTGAACATACGAGGATCACCGGTCATATGTTATGTGCAACCACTATCAATTACCCAATGACTTCCACCGGTCTTATAGTTCACCTACACACAAGAGATCAAGCTTTAGGAACCCAAACTTATTGAGTCCTTGACTTTCTCAACAAGTGACTTTGCAACCCAAATTTTCTTAGGCCTATTCTTGTTGGGAGGTCCTAAGAACATAACTTTCATCTTTCCCCTAGAGTCCTTTCTAAGCATATAATGAGCATTGAAAGCAAAGGGTCTAGCATGCTTGGGCAAGGGTTGTGGTGGAGTTTGACACTCATGGGCAAAGTGGCCTTCTTGTCCACACTCAAAACACCTCTTTGGCTTTGGCTTTGACTTGTGTTGTTGTTGTTGAGCTTGAGCTTTCTTCTCTTGGTTTGCCAAATACCCAATGCCACTTCTATCCATCTTCATGACGGTGTTTATTAGTAGCTCACTTTGAAGATGCTTGCCTCTTGTGAACTTGCTCAATCCAATCTTGAGATACTCTTTCTCTAACTTGAACTTCTTATTTTCTTCCTTAAGTGCATCATTATTTTTCTCTTCCTTGAGTTTCTTGTTCTCTTCTTTGAGCTTCTCATTCTCGAGAATCAAATCACCATCATGATCAAGAGTTTCTAGCACTATAGTGTTGGTGGTTTTGAGCTCTTCAAGATCTTTCTTGAGCTTTTCATTATCATGCTTGAGCTTCACATACTCATCATAGTTGTCAGTTTCAACCACTTGCTTGTCTTTGCTACTAGATCCTTGCTCAATGCTCTCAATAATTAAATCATCATATCATGTAGCTATATCAATCTTAACAACATCGTTAGTAGCATCATGGGGATCATTAGATAAAAATTCTTGAGCAATAACAAGATTATTATGATTTATCTTAAGAGTTGTATATTCTTCTTTTAGCATATTGTGGCTAGTGATGAGCTCTTTATGCATCCCCTCAAGTTTATCATGTTTATCTTTAAGCTCTTTCTTAGAAGATTTGAGCTCCTTGAGTTTGGATGACATAGCTTCATTTGTTTCTCTAAGCTCAACACTAGCCTTTTTGGCTATATCACATTTAGCTAAAAGAGAATCATTCTTAGCTTCTAGCTTGTCATTCTTAGCTCTAGTCTTTCTAATGATCTTAGTATATTAATTTAGCAATTTAACAAGATCATCATATGAAGGTGATTCATATTCATCATCATCACTATCACTATCATCATTGTTAGCATGATCATCACCACTACTATCATCATCATTTGGTACCTTCCATTCACCCTTGGCCATAAGGCATAGGTATGTAGAGGATGATGGCAGGGGTGTCGGTGAAGATGATGAAGAGTCAATCACAATTACGGCCACCTTCTCATTATCACTATCATCATCGGATGAGCAACTTGATGAATCAATATCCGTGAGCCAATCACCGACGATGTATGGCTTTCCATTTTTCTTCTTCTTGTGGAAGTCCTTCTTGCCATCCTTCTTCTTGCATGGCTTGTTTTTCTTCTTCTCATCTTCATCTTCATTACTTGAGTCATCTTTCTTGCCCTTGTACTTGTTCTTGTACTTGTCTTTCTTGGGCTTGGTGCATTGATGTGCTAGATGACCAAGTTCTCCACAATTGTAGCAATCCATCTCGGAGATTGGCTTCCTTCTTGTGCTAGTGAAGAACTTCTTTTTCTTGCCATCGAACTTGATGCCACTCTTGTTGAGCTTCTTTAGCATCTTGGTGGTTCTTCTCACCATGAGAGCAAGACTTGCATCATCAACTTCATCGTCACTTGAGCTCTCATACTCAATTCTTGCTTTGCCCTTCTCTTGGCTGGCCTTGAATGCTAAGTCTTTGTCTTTCTTCTTGGTAGAGGATGAGCCATCTTGTGGTATGATGTGCATCTACATTTCATGAGCATTGATCTTTCCCAAGATTTGAGTTGGTGTAGCGGTGGAAAGATCATCTTGATGAAGCACGGTCACAATATGCCCATATTTATCAATGGGGAGAACACTCAAAATTTTTCTCACAACATTAGATGGTTTCATTTGAGTAAGTCCAAGCCCATTGACTTCCTCTACAAGAACATTTAAATGTGAGTATATTTCATTAGCACTCTCTTTAGGAAGCATCTTAAAAGAATTAAGCTTTTTCATTACAAGATGATAGTGTTCCTCACGCTCACTCTTAGTTCCCTCATGGAGCGCACAAATGTCCGACCATAGTGCATGGGCATCCTTGTGGTTCCTCACCTGGTTAAACACATCTTTGCAAAGACCTCTAAAGATGGTGTTTTGAGCCTTTGTATTCTATTTCTCATAGTTCACTTCATCACCTTGAAGGTGCATGGGATCCTGATGTTTTGGGAATCCTTATGAGGCGACTCTAAGTATTCCAACATCTAGAGCTTCTAAATACGCCTCCATGTGAATTTTTCAATAAGAAAAATCATCCCCCTCAAAGATAGGAGGAGGTCTATCTCTGTGAGACATCTTTCTCTAGGCGGTTAAGCCTAAATACGTGAGCATAAGGCTCTGATACTAATTAAAAGGATCAAGATGCCCAAGAGGGGGGGGGGTGAATTGGGCTAATTCTCTAAAATTCTTTGCAATGATTAAACCCTACGGTTAACCCACTTCACCCCTTGTGCCTAGAAAGTGTTTCTATTGTTCTACTGCACAAAAGTTTAGTAACCTATATTCTAATCCTACTCTAGCATAGCAATTCTTTGAATGTAAAGACAAGAATTGAATTGCTCAAAATAAATGCTTAAAGTAAAGAGAGAAGGAGGAACGCGACGATGTTTTGCCAAGGTATCGGAGAATCGCCACTCCCCACTAGTCCTTGTTGGAGCACCCGCGCAAGGGTGTAGCCCCCTTGATCCACACAAGGATCAAGTGCTCTCTACGGGTTGATTCTTCGACACTCCGTCATAGTGAATCACCCACAACCGCTCATAACTTGAGTTGGATCATCCACAAGCTCCGCCAGATGATCACCAAGCTCCTAATCACCACCAAGCCATCTAGATGATGGCGATCACCAAGAGTAACAAGCACGAACTCTCACTTGATCATAATAAGCCTAATGAGAAGGGTGGATGCACACTTTGCTACTCTTGCTTTCACTAATGAGGCCTCTCATTTGGATTCTCAAATCTCAATCACCTCACTAGGACCTTGCTCTTCTTGGCACTCTCAAGGGTGTTTTCTCAGCTGTTGGAATGAGCAAAAAGTGATCCCTTAAGTGAATAGAGGAAATATGTATAACCCCCTCATTCAAAACGAACTGTTATGTGCCACTATGGGGTGACCGGACGCTCCGGTCAAGGTGACCGGACGCTCCGGTCAGTTCTCCCCGCCTCCAAGCAGTTAAGTTGTGACCAGACACTGACCGATGTCCGGCCAGCACTGATCGGACATGTCTGGTCACAAAAACTGTCCTCTAGAACCTTACTAATGTTGACCGAACTTTGGAACCTAGCGTCCGGTCACTTTGCTGCTCAGCGTCCGGTCAGTAGCCGGAACCTGACCAGCGTCCAGTTAGCACTGACCAGACGCGTTCAATCAGTATTCTCCCTCTCTGGAACCTTACTGGAGTTGACCGGACTCAGGCACCCAGCATCTGGTCACATTTCACTCAGCGTCCGGTCACATCCAGACGACTTCACCTTGATCAAATGAACTGACTGAACTCTGCGCCAGCGTTTGGTCACACCGTAACCAGCATCCAGTCAACATTTAACCCTCTATTCACTTTGAACTCACAATCATGTGTGAATGAAGTTCGCTCCAATTGATCTTATGGCTATTTAGGATCTACCTAGTGCTAGATTTGATAAGTGTGCACCACACCTAACCCACTAGACTCACCTAGGTCAAGGTACTCATCCATACCCCCCCTTAATAGTATGACCAAAGGAAAAACAAAGTCCTAAACTACTCTAAGTGTCTCTTCAACACCAAATGACACTTAGAACTAATCCATCCTTAACCTTGCCGTCCATCCTTTGGAAAACTGAAACGATTTCCATCATAGGGGCATGACCACTGTGATTGCCTAATCAATTGTCATTATCATGACCTAACTTAATTGCATCTGCAAAACACACGTTAGTCATAGTAACATCGTATTATCATTAATCACCGAAACCCAACTAGAGGCCTAGATGCTTTCAACAGCCACCTAGCGCATTAAACGCACCAGCCCATAAGGGGTCGAGCGATGAAGCTTGAATAAGCCACGACTATGAACCTACACTCAACATACATGCATCTCAACGCTTTCACGATCACTTCATGATCGCAAAAATGCTTGGGGGTTACTGTCGGGGTTATGATCCCTGGGTGTCTTAAGGCATCGATTAGTTAGTAGGTTGAGTGACCCACGACACATCAGCTAGCGAGAGCTCATACGATCGAGGCCCAGCCGAGCTAAGTAGACCAGGCCAAATGCTAAGACCGAGGTCAGCCACTACCCATCCCATCTGTCTTAGCTCCACACGCAACAAGGATTCATGACCTCTCACCATTCTGGCCCCTAAGAGGAATAGGGAGAGGCCGAGCCTAGCTAGGTGTGACTGCTCTGACAGGGGCAGACATGCCACACTGACCCCATAAGGACCGAGGGGATAGTGGTCACCTCGATCTAGTCAGACGCCATCACTGCGCCACGCAACACAGATAAGTCAACACCACCCAATGATGACTTCCAGTATGACGACCACCATCCAAATACGATCCAACAAGACACATGTATGATTCTACCCACTATAGGATGGGATCCACGATGGAGGTCTTGACTTAGAGGCCATCCAAGCCGGCGGGAGCCATGACCCCGGAGCTCGGGATCGTGGCCACCAACTCCACAAGATAACCAGGTGATCAACGACCTGGGGGTGGCTACCAACTCTTGTATGACACCCCTAGGGGATCTGGAGGTAATGACGAAGGCCATGACAGAGACCACGTCGCCCAGGACGGCTGACGAACCACCATCGTGCCTATAGTGCTGCCACGGCCGCTACAGTAGCACCACGCCACACCATGCCATGACGTGGCCACAAGACCATGATGACAACCATGCCTGGACATGCGCAGCAAGATGACATAGCTTGCAAACCAAGTTAGCTAGGCCCCTCCCTCAGGCTCGTGACTCTTCGATCGGGAGAACCTTCTTTTTTGTACATGCCTTGGCTAGTTGGCCCCGAACTATATATAAGGGCAGCCAGGGCATTCATCCTAGACATCCTTTACATCTTCACATTCTTCACAACCTTTGGACTCCTGAAGCTTCTCTTCAGGCAGTTTATCTTCTAGCTCTAGCTTTTCTACCTCTTCCACCATTCTTGCACCCTCCATTGTAAGAACTTCAAAGCATTCAAACGAGGAACGCACACTCGATCATCTCTGAGACTAGACATAGGGCTCTGGTCTGAATCGGTATAAATCCTCGTGTCTTTTGGATGCTACCATCGTCTTTCTAGAGCAGCGCGACAATCGTATAAATTTACTAGTCCGGTTTATAAAACACCGACACTTGGTCTTTTAGTTAGGCCGTTTGGATCTCTAGCAGCTAAATTTAGTCGGCTAAAATTTAGTTGGTGGATCTAAGCCTGTCTCCAACAAGGAACCCATATGGGCACCCAAACCCAAAATGGATAGCAAGAGACCTAAAATCAGCCTCTAACAGAGTATCTATACGGGAGACCTATTTTGGGTTTCCTGAGAGGCACAACCCAAATATGGGCATCATCTCTCCTAAAAACCCATTTGTAAAAAGGATTATCTTTTGGGTCTCGTTGTTGGAGAAGATGCCGAATATGTATTAAACATTTTACCTATAGCGCTATCCAAAAGACGAATGTGTCTTGTATTTTGAGTGTTGTTGTTAGAGATAGCCTAAATAGGCCCCTAGTTGATAGCCCAGCTGATGTTGCACCATACACTTTGACTGAGGCGAGCTGTTATTAGAGGTTGTATCATGGAATTTATCAAAAAATGTAAAAAAATTGAAGTACGGAAATTTAATATGATTTTATATTATTTTCTAGCATGCATTTTTTTATGGTCATATATCTTTGTTGGGGAAAAAATCGCTTGTTCTCTTTCTCTTTTATGCAAAAAGAGCAAAAGGAATATACATGCAGAGGTGATATATTTGCCTTCTGGGAATTTTTTTTGTGCGAACTGGCCTTCTGGGAAATTTGGATGCCTAGCTATCGTATCCAAAATATATAAAACTGATACCGAGATTGTTTATGTATTAAGGAACGCATTTTGGTCCACTTAGTATATATACATTAAATAAGACTAGTCACTTGTTGCTCTATATGCATGAAAGTTTCTCAAAAGAATGAGCATATGTAGCAGAAGGATCCTATTCCGTGCTCCTTTCCACTTGGGGGCTGAGTAGTGCTCAACCATAGCTCATGATTTGATATCAGCTAGCAATTTTTTAGAGAAAGATTTGCTACTGCAACGTCTATCTATCTGTTGAATACACCTGTCCCATCCTTTTTCTTCTTTGTCTATCAAGTTTCTAGAAAGGTGGAAGAAAGAAAACAAGAATCTTTATCTTCATGAAGCATTAGCCCCAAAGGAAGGAATCAAGGAACCACCGAATAAGGGCCCACAAAAGTATAAAAGGCAGGAACAATGTAGCTGTGAAAATTCTCAAATGTATTGCTACTTGGGCAACTTTCTTTGTAGATAACAATTCTTGAGTATATCCCTTTCTTTGCTCGATTTACGGCCAAAATAAAAAAAAGGAAAGAGCTATTCTCAAGTAAAGTAAGCTAATACCACTATTAGTGAAAGGACCTAAATCAGCGGACAAGTAAACTTTTGGAAGCTCCGAAGATTTGTTCAAAACCGAAGATAGTGGGAGCATAGAAATAGAGGGAAGAATTGCTTAAAACACATATTGTTGAAAATACCGCACTTCCTTGAGGTCTATAGAGGTTCCTAAGACATTTTCTTTGACTAGAAGCTTCCCAAAGAGAGATCAGATCAGGAGTGACCCTAAATTTTCCGAAAAGCTAATGATAGGTTCTTCTCTCTATCGGAACAATAGGGCAACTTGAGTAGGAGAGTGAGCCAAGAACCCTAGGAAACAACTTTAGAGGGAGAGTGTTGAGTGTTGAACATAGGTGTAGATCAAACCCTCGGATTGGCACTATGACAGTTCACTTCACGTCCTAACTGATCATCCTAATTAGCAAGGGGCTCAGGGGCTACACCCATCAGGTGCAGTGCGCTCGCACGCGCCCTCTGACCCATTAGTGGACGGCTTGGTAGGCCCCAGAAGGCCCATATTGAAAAAAGAGTCAAGAAGCAAGTCCCTGTTCGGATCACCCGCGCCTTGGTAGGCCCCAGAAGCTCGCTCGTGGGCTCGCCAGACTAAAGCGACTCCTGACCCTAGGGAACGATCACCGAGCAAGCATTGCCCTGCGTGCTCCAGCCTTGACTCGGCAGGGCTTTGTCAACATAGAGGATATTCTCTAGTATCCGCCAGGCACCTGGAGCCCGACAGGTGGGCAAAACCATAAGGTGTCAGGCCTTGCGCGTGCTTGGTTTGGGTAGTGAAACCATACGGTCCATGATATAACCAAATTGGATGGATCTTCGGTCCGAGCCTAGACATATCATTTGGTTTGCCGCATGGAGACAACTCGTCTGAGACTGTATGACTCCCTACGCCAGTACAAATGCATCACCATTGGTTCCTTTAGAAATCATCAGACGACTTCGCCCGTCGTTTGTCTGAGCGAGCTGGTTCCTTAGGGAGTGTTCGGCTGGACTGATTTTTGTACTGTTCACGCTGGAAAACACTGTTTACGCTGGAATGTTGTGAGAGAAAAACATTGCTCCGGCTGAAAAAGAAGTCAACCAGCCAGCCAAAAAATGCCAGCCGAACACAACGTTAATCTAAACATCGTTAGTATTCGATCTAGCAGGAGTGAATCAATGCCGGACGTGCTGATTCTGAACATGATGACTCTTTGAACCAAAAACGCTCTTGATGAACAGATATCTCACGAGCTCTTTTTTAGAAGCCACATCTCTATTATTGTGGCTATCGGAGATGGCTCATGGCTGTTCGGCTTATGACGGCTGATAAATCGGCAGAAGCTGACTTATTGTGAGAAAAAAATACTGAGACCGGTAAATTCAAACCAACAGGCCACGGCCGCAGCCGGGGAGGGATTTGACACCGGAAACGTGAATCGTCCGGAGTCGCTGTCCTGCTGTTGTAGATGGGGAAGAGACCTCTTCTTTGCCTAGCTAAAGCAGCCCTAATTCCCACTGCGTGTTTTTATTTTTTTATTTTTTGAGGAAATCGTCGCGTGTAAAGTGGAGCGGAACAGGAAGGCATGAGGCCCGCGTCCGTGTCTTTAGCTTGGGAGCAGCCCAATACATGTCTACGGACGGGGCCACGGGGGACAAACAAAAACAAAATACAGTCCACAGACCAAGCCTAGAAGCCCAGCCCAGAAGCAGCATTTGCTAGCTCGCCTCCGCCTCCGCCTCCGCCTCTGCGGTCTGCCGAGGTCTCGCCACAAGTCAATCCTACGGTCCACGGCAGTACGGCACCACTGAGTCCCCTCCCCTCTCCTTCCGGCTTCCGCAGTCCGCTGCTCTTCTGTCCTGGCATCTTGGAGACGGCGGCGAGGCGAGGGAGGACTGGACCATGGCTGCCTCTTCGGCTCTCAGGGTACGAGCGCGGGCACGCATGCGCAGCAAAATCTCACCGTTTTGCTCTATTGTCAGTATTTCCTCTCTAACCTGTGCTTACACTGGCGCTGGAATGACGCAGCTAATCCTGGGCTCCTCGTCGGCGTCGCGCCGCCAGATTCTGTCCGAGATGGGATACAAGTTCACTCTTCTTGTTGGTTTTTTGTGCTCTATTGTTTGTGTTGTTTGCTTCAGTAATTTCTTCTCCCGCACCTTTCAGTTCATTCATTTTAATTTTTTTCCCCGGGGCTTTAGAGTGTGGATATCGATGAGAAAGCGATCAGAAAGGAGAACCCAGAGGAACTGGTGGTCGCCTTGGCTCATGCGAAAGTAATTCTTTCTTTTCTTTGTTCAAGAACTGGATTATGCTGCCCCCTTTTTTTTTGGTGGTTGCTTTTCATGATTAAAGAGAAAATGATATTTAGGGGGTTTAGGGGATGGGACTGTGGGAGTGGAGCTGGCGCAGCAAGCCAGCAATTATATGTTTAGGGTTTACTAGTGTTTTCTATTTACGGTTGGTCAATATTTAGGCACCTAGACCTAGCACATGGATAAATCCCATTGTCAAAGTAACAAGGGTCTTTACTGTTAGAATTTGTTATTTAGCTGTCATTAGTTCTTACTAACATTTGCCCTTTATTAGTTATGTCAGAGTGCAGATAATGGTTGATTTAAATCAGTTGCAATTGGATTAACTGGTTTACTTAGTCTATTTTGTCAATGTTGTTGGCAGATGCTATACTGGAGAAGATGCAGAAGAATGGGATGATGAAAGAGATTGTTGATTCTCAAGAGACTACTCTGATGATAACTGCTGACCAAGTATGCTGCTTTCATTTCTTCTGGCATGCTTTGCTTGATAATCTTTCATGAGCTGTGTACTTATCTACAATCAAAATGTATGGATGCGGCCCGAAACCATCATTCTTGCTGCATTTGAGCAACATGAAACCGTGAACATGCTACCATAGTATTTACAGAGCTAGTGCCTGAGCAATTTTTTTTAGGTTCAGCTGCTTCTGGAAAGATGCTTGTGTGCTAGACTCTTGAATCGATATTTACTTAGCCACTTTTTTAGTTTAGTTAGGATGTCTGTGAAGCTAAAAGGATAGTAATATCAACCATCAAATATGTTTAGGCAAAATTTGCTACTAGACATGCAAAACAATGCCTAGTGGCTGGTGGACATCGTGAAAACGAATGTTTGCTGGGAGACACACTGGCTCAGTGGATGTTTTCTGGTGGCACTACCTCAATAAAATATGGTTTCCAGAGAGTGAAGTTTTTTTTTTTTCTAAATAAAGATCACTGCTGCACATTTTTGGTGGGTTGACGAACATAGAGCAGCGCAGCGCAGCGCCCGATGCTTGTGGTTGATCGCACGTTTAGGTTGGAATTGGGCTGCACACATGAGTCCAAACGGCACAGTGACACACATAGGATCTTGGGATCACTGGAGCTGCATGCGGGAAGCCAAGAAGTGATGGTGGCCCATGGGAGATGGGCAAATCCTGCTCCGGGCATGCTCAAGTCTGCCTGAGGCGGCAGAGAGGTTCATTGGGATGTGGCAACTGGCAACGCTCGCCCTGGCATCAAAGAAGGTGGAGGTATGGCTGCACGGTGAGAAACAAAGAAAACAGCGCTGATTTCTTGTCGCGAACCTTCCACGGCCATGGAGCTCTGCAATTGAGCAAAGGAAAGGCATCGAGGACTGCTAGGGATACTTAAGGAAGGAGGAATCGTGCCGAAGCTCACTTGTGGAGGAGGTCGACTCCAATGGAGCAGCAAAAGTGATAGGTGACAGTGGCCAATGCTTTGTAAGGGAGGTGTAGGGCGCATGTGCAGCACAAGAATTGATGACACCACATTGTTACTGGCTCTCTATTAAACTAATCAAGGAGCTACCTGGACCATGTTCATATCCCAATATGTTAACTTTGCTGTTTATTAAGGCATCACATTATAGCCAAGAATAATAACTCTCGTGTTAGCGCTTTCCCTACATTCATATAGGTTATGGCTAGCATTTGTTAACTTATCGAAACCAAAGTTTTGCTCAGACTGTACTGGACAAACTATGAAACTAGTGGTTTTTAGGCCCAATACGACTATAGAAATTAGTAAATTTGATTGTCAACAAGTTTCAAGCTGAGAATATCAATAGTTTTGCCACATGCCCACATGCTTGCACATGTTATTACTGTTTAATACATTAGTGCTTATTTGATTTTGTTAACTCTTCTTCTCACATTATGCTTTACGGAGGTTGTGATTCATGATGGAGTGATTAGAGAAAAACCTAGCACTCCAGAAGAGGCACGGAAATTCATCAAAGGTCTGTGTTATTTTGTAGAACTCGAGTTATTTAATAATGTGCTTTATTTGATCTGTCCTTGCCCTGTGGTGCTTAATGAACACATTTTTCTGTCAGGGTACTCTGAAAGCCATGCTGCGACAATTGGATCTGTGCTTATTACAAATGTGAAGACTGGAGCTAGAAGGGAAGGATGGGATAAAGCAGAAGTACTATCTAAGTTTCCCTGGTATTTTATTTTAGTAATCGGTACCATATCATACTTATGCTTAGGTATTACATTTACTGAAAACCTCAACTTTTCCCACCAATCTTGGCGTAGGTTTTAGTTACTTGTTTAATATGATTTTGTCATTTTGTGCAGTGTCTTGTCAGCTTTCTGCCTAAATCAAACTTATCCTCAGCTTTTGTTTCAAATAAAGTTTGAAATTTGTAAAGTAGTAAAAGGTTACTCTAATACTTCTTAAAAGTTGATGCCTTGATGGGCTAACCTACTTTGAGCCTTGATCCTTTTTTTTTTGAACGCAAGAGCCTTGAGCTTGTTGGCCCCTTTGCTCTGTAATAAGGTTGATGGCTGAACATGATTTCTGTAAGAACGTTTAAATGCTGTTTGCTCTTTCACAAATTGAGGGATAAAAAGACCAAAATCAAAGTTTTAAAACTAAGATGTCTAACCTTGTATTTAGAAACACAATCTGCTGTATTTGGTTTTGTTCATACTACCTCTGTCCCCAAAAGAATGTCATTCTAGCTTTGTCCTAAGTCAAACATCATAAGCTTGACCAAATTTATAAAACTAGGACCAATGTCTATGATATCAAATTAGCACCATTTGAGTTGGCATGAAGTATATTTTTACAGTAATACATATTTGGTGTCATAAATGTTGATACTTTTCTCTATAATAAAGTGTAAACTTAGGGTCTGTTTAGATTCCAAAAAATTTTGCGCAGTACCCGTCACATCGAATCTTGCGGCACATGCATGGAGTACTAAATGTAGACGAAAAAAAAAACTAATTGCACAGTTGGGTGAGAAATCGCGAGACGAAACTTTTGAACCTAATTAGTCCATAATTAGACACTAATTGCCAAATACAAACGAAAGTGCTACAGTAGTCAAAATCCAAAATTTTTTGGATCTAAACAGGGCCTTAGTCAAACATAGGATAGTTTGACTTCTGACAAAACTAGAGTGACATTCATTTTGAGACGGAGGCAGTTTAATCCTCTAGACCCTCACGAGATAAATGGTTTTGACATTATATTACCCTTGGTTCTGAGCTATAGCTAATATTTGGTACAATAGAATTAGTTTTTTTAGTTCTGTACTGTGATGCACAGTTCTTTTTCCTGCTAACATTTCCACTGTAAATGTTGGTGATCAGGTTTATTTCCATAAAATTCCTGATGAAGTTGTGGAGAGTTTGGTAAGTCTGCACTCTGCAACAGTTAACCCACTATTCTGTCCAGTCACAAAGTTTCTGGGTCGATGTCGTGGTATGGGGTCGTGATACGTGGTACACTACTCGCGAGAGATTTTTACACTTCGGGTCGAAAATGAACCCATGAATCCGGGTCGGGGTCGACAAACCCGGGTCGAGGGTCGAAGGTGGTGAACCCGTTTTATGTGACTATGATTCTGTCTTTCTGTGCTCTGCAACAGTTAATCTGCTTTGTCATTGTTGAGTCACAATGTGATGGAATCTCACTGGCGCACAGATTTATGCTGTAAAGCATTTTGGTATTTTTTTTCTATTCTCTCTGCCATGAGTCTCATCAAATAGAATTTTCACTTTTGTACGTTTTAGATTGAGGAGGGCAATGTCTTCTATGTTGCTGGTGGTCTCCTTGTGGAGCATCCCCTAACTTCACCTCTCGTGGAAGCCATTGTGAGTTACACATGTTCTTATTCTTGTTGGGATACTGATTTTCTACATGGGGAGTTCAGAGGGCATTGTATCGCATTGTGTCTGAAGACCGGGACTCTGTGCAGGTTGGTACAATTGATAGTGTAATGGGGCTCCCATAGCTACAATCCTATGGACCGAACTGACCTGTGATACAGAAATCATATTGGTGGCGGACTGGCGGTGGCTAAATCAGTTTGGTAGTAATGTAGTGTGAGAATCATGTAATCATCCTATTTTCCAACAAAAAAAGGCCTTCGTGTGATCAGCCCACCATGAATGGAATTCATCCTTAGCTTCCATGACCTTAGGGCTGAATCATTCGTTGTGTTTTCTGTTATGTGCTCGGCCGCAAGGATTTTTAATGACTGGCAGACTGCTTGATTTGGTCCATGAATTCGTGCTAAGTCAAGCTCTGTGGCCTGTGCACCTCAAATCTGTCTGCCTTGTTTTGTATATCGTCAAATTCTACAAGTGTAACATGCGTTCATTTGGTTGATCAATTTTGTTTCTGATGTAATCGTTGATGTCACAACTACCACATGTGGCCTGCGGGTAGGGGCCAAAATACAAATATACCTTGACCTTAGGTTTCGTCCGAAGAGGCTGAAATTAGTTCTGGATATGTACAATGGTGCTTTTTAAGATATATATTATTTCGGTTTTAATTATAGATCATTTTGGCTTTTCATGTATACAGAGATAGTGTATATATAGGTGCATAATTACCTATAAAAAAATCTAAAAACGATCTATAATTTGGACGGAGAGTTCAATATGGACGTTTGCCACTTGCCAGATACCGATGGTCACGTTTTAGCCCCAACCGTCGCGTTACCGTGCGGGCCCTGTCCGTCAGCGACTCGGCGGAACGATTTGCATTCCACATAACCGCGTTCTCGCCTCATCTTTCCCCCATCTCGTTGCGGAGGCGCAGGCCATGGGGCAACGGCAAACCCCAGCCGGCAGCCCGGCAGCCGCGGTCTAATCTTCTCGGCCCCAATCAGGCCAGCCATTACCGTGCGGCGAACATTGGACGCGATTCGACATCCACCAAAAGGTGCGTCAATTTCTGTCTGTGATTTGAAGAGTGTGAAGAAGGTGTTGTGGCTGGGGGCGGCTAGTTCAGGTTGTCCAAGGAAACCGGCGTGCCGGGGCGGGGCTATTTCAGAGCAGCTAAGGAAATAGGCGCAGGCGCTTCCGATTGTGCCAAGAACAAAACCGAACCCCGCGAAGGTATCTGCGAGCACCTGCAAAGCACAGCACCACACAACGCGACCGGTAACGAGGTTTTTATTATAGAAGCGGTACCTCCATTTGTTTGTGTTTAGTTGTATTGGCTAGTGTGCTAGATCGATTAGCGTCAGAAAATTTTGAGGATCTCTACTGTGGTGGCAGCATAAGACAATACGCTCGCTATTTATGATACTATGATGTAATGCATAGCTGGGTTTTGAATTTGCGACCTGATCGATGAGCCTGTAGACCTAGTTATAGTACTGACAGTGGCATGGGAGTGCTATTGATGGATCTGTGGGTGCAGTATAGTGCTTTAAAATTGAACTGACAGCGCAGTTGTGTGTGAAGTATGCCAGTAGCTAATATAGTTGTGTTAGATGCATCTGTAATCTGTACAGCATGCTAAAAATTGTATCCCAGCAACCCGTGCTTGCGTCCCTGTGGTACCTGTTTTTTTCCCCTGCTAACCACCATCCTTAATGGAATTGAACAAGGAAATTTGGCGTATGGGTCTTCATGTTCGTGGACCATATATGGATATAAATTGTGTGATATGAATGGACCAGTAGGAAGATTAGTGACTCCGAGCCCTGCTAAATTAATGTAAAATGTACTGTTTCCTGCTCTACATTATCCCCATTCCCCAATATTGCAAACTAGAGCTGAACACAGACAGTGGATGGTAGCTCCCTTTCCTTTTGCCTTAATGATCTGTGTATCTCCATATGTTGTGCCTGTGTGGTCCGAGTCTTAACACTCAGCTGTCAGTTCAGGATTAATTACGGTACCAGATGACCATAGTGAGACAAGGTCAGATCACCCTCTGATCTTTGGGCTTCTCCTGTCGAGAAGAGGCTATGATGATACCAATTTTATAGTGAAGCCCTTTAGTTGATTGATCCCTATGCGGAACCCCTCATTATGCCATCATAGTTTCTAGGCTCCTGCTAACTACACATCACAGACTAGCAAATCCATTCTAACTCTTATACTTCTTTTCCTTATTATTATTAAAAAAACTCTTATACTTCCTTTAGATACTAATAATTCTTGGTCTTCCAACAAAAACCCAATCTAATTTGACTATGACTTGTACACATCTAATATGGATGGGATGATGCATGCGTGGTTTCCATAACGATTCTG
This sequence comes from Miscanthus floridulus, assembly GCF_019320115.1. Taxonomy (NCBI): domain Eukaryota; kingdom Viridiplantae; phylum Streptophyta; class Magnoliopsida; order Poales; family Poaceae; genus Miscanthus; species Miscanthus floridulus. The sequence goes on along the minus strand of NW_027098438.1, from coordinate 2,470 downwards.
ATTTTCCTATTCTGGCTCAATGATAGATCAGGTTCTAGTATTTTTTTAGTCTTTAAAACTGGACTTGCACAGGATACATGTTGAAGTACTGTAATGAGATGAAGTATCCATCCCAGTGACATCCTGTTGGATTCTGAAAGAAAGCAGACATATGTATGAAATGTTAGGTTTCTTATTTCTTCCTTTCGTTTTCATCAACCATCATTTTTGTCTTCTTTTTCATTAATTTGGTAGTTGGTTAAGTGCACTTCTTGATTTTACAATTATGTCCATTATTAATCAAACACTTCTTCATAGGGATTTAGGAGCCTAGAAGGTTTTGATATGAAACTAGCTACATAGGCCAGTACTTCAAAGGAAATGCTACCACTATTGAAGTCTTCACTGATACTGACATTGGTTAAGGGCTTAAGGCTGATGACTGATCAAGATTCAGAGAAAAGCAACCAATGAGATGATTGTTTCATGCTTAGATTACACCCCAACAATAAATCACAGCTACTGGCTACTTCAATGCCTTTGGTTAATATCAATTGAAAGGTTAACAGAGTTGTATAAGAAAAGTTAAATTCTCCTCATATGTAGAACTCGTGTTTTCTATTTTTCCTATCCGGGCTTGCAAACCTGCTTCTAGCCATTGTTCAGTTATTTCTAGTTGAGCAGCTATCTAATGCGAATTCCATTTAACCTGCCCTCTCTTCAAAGCCGATGTATTATGTTCCATCTTGCCTGCTATTTTCTATCCCCTTGGGAAAAACAGACTCTGTTAAGTCCTCTGGCAACTCAATTCTGCTTCTGCCCCATTAAAATTAATAAACAGTCATGTTTGAGAAAAAAAAAATGAAGGGCGGGCCTGGTGCAAGCGGTAGAGTCTTACGCCAGTGACCAGAAGGTCCTGGGTTCGAGTCGCGGTCTCCTCGCATTGCATAGGCGAGGGTAAGGCTTGCTACTGACACCCTTCCCTAGACCCCGCACAGAGCGGGAGCTCTCTGCACTGGTACGCCCTTCATGTTCGAGGAAAAAAATAATAAACAGTAATTCAAAAGTCGCTAAAAATATTTGGCTTAATTTGGATTCATTTTGTTAGCTGTCGTTGCAAGAAGCCTATGCTAGAAAGCATAATGCTCCTTGCTTTGTATAAGTGAACTATCTTATCGATGATGAGCTGTGTTGTTGTTTCTAAGCCGACCTCGGTGATTATTGCTAGAAATGTTAGCTTACCTGAGCTGTAATGTGCATCAATTTGATAATTGATATAAAACTTGACTACCTGCTTCTAGTTGAAAGTATCTGGGAGCTGATTTGAAATGTCTGAAAATTTTGTATGTTGTTTCTGCTTGCCTTTTAACCTATTCATTACAAGGCAATTCACTATGTCCATCCAGATCAGGCTACCCTGTGTTCCAGCTAAGCGATTATTGTAGTTTGTTGCAGATTTGTGCTCCCTTGGTCCATCAATGTTAGGCGTATTTTTATCTGATGAAAACGTTGCAAGTTTTGATTTACAGTTAGCTAGGGTGGTTACTGTTTAGTGCTTAGTGCTCAAAGTTCCATCAATAGATTGCATTCAAAGACAATATATTGTAGGATAATTTGATGTTTGAAAACCTTCTAATACTAAAATACGCCATGCATTGATGGACAGATGGAGAAGCTTGTAATATGCTCAACTATGGTGCAAACTTGATCATATTTCTCAATGCATGCCTAATGCTCTCTTTTGTCTTGCCCCCTCGAGTACTCATGAGAGCTGCGCGCGCACACACACACACCCAACAGCCAAACTTAGACCAGCTAGTTTTCACCCATAGTCCGCCATGCCAGACCTTTGGCCCCAGCCATGAACCACAATTGTGCTCATTGCTAATGATCTGCAAAACCCTTTGTGTTGGGCAAACTCCCGTTGAAGACACTATCATTTCGTTGCTTCCAGATTGTCAAGCACCCAATGTGATCAAGGAGTTTACTCCAGTCTGCAATGACCCTGCCACCAAAGTTATGGTTCTGGACCACCACTCAAAGAAGTGCATTGTGGATGGTTGAGTTGGGGTGATAGATCAAGGAGACCAACATGTTAAACAAGATTGACCAGGTTTCCTGCTCAAAGACACAAGAGACATAATATAGTGAGCAGCGATCTGGATGTGGTAAACCCTGTCAAGCAAGACGACCGGTTTTCCAACACCGGTTATGGGCTACTAAGTATAGAAATAATCTACATTTCTTAGGAGCCTGCGATTTTGAAATCAATTTGCATGGTTCAAAAGTCAAAACTAACAGATCCAATATAGCGGCACCAAATCAACTAATGTATTAGTTTTTTGCTTTCTGTTGGGATCTACTTTGTTAATGATTGGGCTATCCTGCTGCATTCTTGACTAATTACAGTCAACCTTGAACTACTTTCGAAATCAAATTCAAAGTACCTATTCCTTGACCTGGTGGATTTCTTTTATGTTTTAACAAACAA